>NW_023405087.1:35000-40000 GCF_013141755.1 Anopheles stephensi | reverse complement strand
ATGGCGACTTCGGGGACCTTCATTTCGTTCTCAGTTGGTACCCCTATTTCGGTCTTTGGACACCTCGTCTTACCCGTATAACTCACTTTAGGTCCACTTATTTGCCTGATATCTCATCGTGAACCCGTTTTTCGTACACCGTACACACCTAGGAACACCACATATGCGTTTCCCTTTCGATCGTGAAGTTTTCAAATTTTTCGATTTTTGGTCCTAGAAATTCATGAACGGTGGGAGACCAAAATTTTTCATAAAAAAAAAATTTTCACCGTTTGACCATAAAAACCTTCTTTTCGTACATACCCCATCATTTCTTCACGTTTTAGGCCATTTCTGAAATTTTCGCTTCGATAGTGTGTCCCCTATAATACAAAATGAACATTTTGCATCTCCCACAAGTGGCCATTTTTTTCCGCCACTGAAGAACACGACCTCGGGAACTCGGACCTAGGACGTGGCCATGTAAGTCATAGGCCACCCCAACTTTTGCAAAATACTGTTTCTTTTCACTTTTCATGATCTAAGGCGCGTTCCGACGGCGTTTTGAACAAATTTATGAGAAAAAAAATTTTGACCCTCGGACCAAAATTTTTTCGTTCGGGGCCCCATGGCCTATGGCCAGTGTGGGAACTCGGGATGCCGATATGACAAAATTTGTCAAAAAATCACTAAAAAGTCGCTATGGCCCATTATTTAGAGCTTGTTGAGACCTTTCTAAAACACCTTGGTTGACCCCTGTCCGATAAGTAGTTTTCGAGATATTCGAGAAAATGTGATTTTTTGGGACTTAGAAAATTTTTGACCCTTACCCTAAGAAAAAGTGATTTTTTCATAGGACAATTTTTTCTTCGCAAATACTGTTTGGTTTCACTTTTCATTATTAGAAACGCGTTCCGAAGCCATTTTCATCAAAATCTCGTGAAAAAAAATTACACCCCCGGACCAAAAGTTGGCCGTTCGGTGCCCTATGGCCTATGGCCAGTATGGGAACCAAGGATGCCGATATGCGAAAAAGTGTCAAAAAATCACTTGAAAGTCGCTATGGCTCATTAAATAGAGCTTGTAAAGACCTTTCTAAAACACCTTGGTTGACCCCTGTCCGATAAGTAGTTTTCGAGATATTCGAGAAAATGTGATTTTTTGGGACTTAGAAAATTTTTGACCCGTACCCTAAGAAAAAGTGATTTTTTCATAGGACAATTTTTTCTTCGCAAATACTGTTTGGTTTCACTTTTCATTATTAGAAACGCGTTCCGAAGCCATTTTCATCAAAATCTCGTGAAAAAAAAATTTCACCCCCGGACCAAAAGTTGGCCGTTCGGTGCCCTATGGCCTATGGCCAGTATGGGAACCAAGGATGCCGATATGCGAAAAAGTGTCAAAAAATCACTTGAAAGTCGCTATGGCTCATTAAATAGAGCTTGTAAAGACCTTTCTAAAACACCTTGGTTGACCCCTGTCCGATACGTAGTTTTCGAGATATTCGAGAATAAGTGATTTTTTGGGACTTAGAAAATTTTTGACCCGTACCCTAAGAAAAAGTGATTTTTTCATAGGACAATTTTTTCTTCGCAAATACTGTTTGGTTTCACTTTTCATTATTAGAAACGCGTTCCGAAGCCATTTTCATCAAAATCTCGTGAAAAAAAATTTCACCCCCGGACCAGAAGTTGGCCGTTCGGTGCCCTATGACCTATGGCCAGTATGGGAACCAAGGATGCCGATATGCGAAAAAGTGTCAAAAAATCACTTGAAAGTCGCTATGGCTCATTAAATAGAGCTTGTAAAGACCTTTCTAAAACACCTTGGTTGACCCCTGTCCGATAAGTAGTTTTCGAGATATTCGAGAAAATGTGATTTTTTGGGACTTAGAAAATTTTTGACCCGTACCCTAAGAAAAAGTGATTTTTTCATAGGACAATTTTTTCTTCGCAAATACTGTTTGGTTTCACTTTTCATTATTAGAAACGCGTTCCGAAGCCATTTTCATCAAAATCTCGTGAAAAAAAAATTTCACCCCCGGACCAAAAGTTGGCCGTTCGGTGCCCTATGGCCTATGGCCAGTATGGGAACCAAGGATGCCGATATGCGAAAAAGTGTCAAAAAATCACTTGAAAGTCGCTATGGCTCATTAAATAGAGCTTGTAAAGACCTTTCTAAAACACCTTGGTTGACCTCTGTCCGATAAGTAGTTTTCGAGATATTCGAGAATAAGTGATTTTTTGGGACTTAGAAAATTTTTGACCCGTACCCTAAGAAAAAGTGATTTTTTCATAGGACAATTTTTTCTTCGCAAATACTGTTTGGTTTCACTTTTCATTATTAGAAACGCGTTCCGAAGCCATTTTCATCAAAATCTCGTGAAAAAAAAATTTCACCCCCGGACCAAAAGTTGGCCGTTCGGTGCCCTATGGCCTATGGCCAGTATGGGAACCAAGGATGCCGATATGCGAAAAAGTGTCAAAAAATCACTTGAAAGTCGCTATGGCTCATTAAATAGAGCTTGTAAAGACCTTTCTAAAACACCTTGGTTGACCCCTGTCCGATACGTAGTTTTCGAGATATTCGAGAATAAGTGATTTTTTGGGACTTAGAAAATTTTTGACCCGTACCCTAAGAAAAAGTGATTTTTTCATAGGACAATTTTTTCTTCGCAAATACTGTTTGGTTTCACTTTTCATTATTAGAAACGCGTTCCGAAGCCATTTTCATCAAAATCTCGTGAAAAAAAAATTTCACCCCCGGACCAAAAGTTGGCCGTTCGGTGCCCTATGGCCTATGGCCAGTATGGGAACCAAGGATGCCGATATGCGAAAAAGTGTCAAAAAATCACTTGAAAGTCGCTATGGCTCATTAAATAGAGCTTGTAAAGACCTTTCTAAAACACCTTGGTTGACCCCTGTCCGATAAGTAGTTTTCGAGATATTCGAGAATAAGTGATTTTTTGGGACTTAGAAAATTTTTGACCCGTACCCTAAGAAAAAGTGATTTTTTCATAGGACAATTTTTTCTTCGCAAATACTGTTTGGTTTCACTTTTCATTATTAGAAACGCGTTCCGAAGCCATTTTCATCAAAATCTCGTGAAAAAAAAATTTCACCCCCGGACCAAAAGTTGGCCGTTCGGTGCCCTATGGCCTATGGCCAGTATGGGAACCAAGGATGCCGATATGCGAAAAAGTGTCAAAAAATCACTTGAAAGTCGCTATGGCTCATTAAATAGAGCTTGTAAAGACCTTTCTAAAACACCTTGGTTGACCCCTGTCCGATAAGTAGTTTTCGAGATATTCGAGAATAAGTGATTTTTTGGGACTTAGAAAATTTTTGACCCGTACCCTAAGAAAAAGTGATTTTTTCATAGGACAATTTTTTCTTCGCAAATACTGTTTGGTTTCACTTTTCATTATTAGAAACGCGTTCCGAAGCCATTTTCATCAAAATCTCGTGAAAAAAAAATTTCACCCCCGGACCAAAAGTTGGCCGTTCGGTGCCCTATGGCCTATGGCCAGTATGGGAACCAAGGATGCCGATATGCGAAAAAGTGTCAAAAAATCACTTGAAAGTCGCTATGGCCCATTATTTAGAGCTTGTTGAGACCTTTCTAAAACACCTTGGTTGACCCCTGTCCGACACGTAGTTTTCGAGATATTCGAGAATAAGTGATTTTTTGGGACTTAGAAAATTTTCGACCATGACATATATGAAAAGTGAATTTTTCATAGGACCAAAAAGTTTGTCCAAATAGGGTTTTGGTTCACTTTTTATGGTCAGATAAGTGATCCGATGCTATTTTCATGATCATTAGAGGGATTTCACGCTGTGACCAAAAATTTTCATACTTCATACTTGTCCCCGTGCCGTACATGGGAGGACCGGGGGAACATGTCTTCGTAAGTCGTGATGTTCAGTGACGGATTTCTGGGACTTAGAAAAATAAATGTACCCTTAGGCACATTATTTGTATCAATAATTGTATCCCCAGCCTTTCATGGGGAACTTTTCCGTATTCCCGGACTTGTACATTTTTCGGGTTCCACCTCCCGACAATGTATCTGTACTGTGCATTACGTACCTTATAACGCACGGCACCCATTGGGTGACTCCACTTAACCATCTTTCGATAATGCCCGTGTTGCAGATATAATCCCAACACCTACCAGGCTTTATATGTACATCGAACGTTACATACGATGCACCCCGTATTCCCGGACTTGTACATTTTTCGGGTTCCACCTCCCGACAATGTATCTCTACTGTGCATTACGTACCTTATAACGCACGGCACCCATCGGGTGACTCCACTTAACCATCTTTCGATAATGCCCGTGTTGCAGATATAATCCCAACACCTACCAGGCTTTATATGTACATCGAACGTTACATACGATGCACCCCGTATTCCCGGACTTGTACATTTTTCGGGTTCCACCTCCCGACAATGTATCTCTACTGTGCATTACGTACCTTATAACGCACGGCACCCATTGGGTGACTCCACTTAACCATCTTTCGATAATGCCCGTGTTGCAGATATAATCCCAACACCTACCAGGCTTTATATGTACATCGAACGTTACATACGATGCACCCCGTATTCCCGGACTTGTACATTTTTCGGGTTCCACCTCCCGACAATGTATCTCTACTGTGCATTACGTACCTTATAACGCACGGCACCCATCGGGTGACTCCACTTAACCATCTTTCGATAATGCCCGTGTTGCAGATATAATCCCAACACCTACCAGGCTTTATATGTACATCGAACGTTACATACGATGCACCCCGTATTCCCGGACTTGTACATTTTTCGGGTTCCACCTCCCGACAATGTATCTCTACTGTGCATTACGTACCTTATAACGCACGGCACCCATTGGGTGACTCCACTTAACCATCTTTCGATAATGCCCGTGTTGCAGATATAATCCCAACACCTACCAGGCTTTATATGTACATCGAACGTTACATACGATGCACCCCGTATTCCCGGACTTGTAC
>NW_023405087.1:10000-15000 GCF_013141755.1 Anopheles stephensi | reverse complement strand
AATTGCTTGTTCGATATTTTTTGTCTACCAGGGCACCAGTCCCCGCAGACTCTCTTTCTACGTTCATCAGGTGACACAATCTTTGTTGTGACCACTCTCATTGACCTGCGGCAGTACACCGACTCCACAGCGCCAATAACCACACGAGCAAAGGTTGTTCAGGAGGATGTCAGATTATCGATGTACATCGTACACCAACATTTGACGTACCGAGGCATTACACCCCGCACGCCCCCAACAGGACCAATCAAGGCTCGCATACGACCTGCGACTTACTGCGGCTCCCTGAAGGTCCCCGTAGGACGACCATCACCAGTTAAGGTGTAGTTGACTTGTCAGGGCACGGTAGTCCCCACAAGTCCCCGATTATTCGTGGATATCGTCCTACGATTGTTTCTGACTCCTTTTGCTCCCCGCAGGTCCCCGTAGGACGACCATCACCAGTTAAGGTGTAGTTGACTTGTCAGGGCACGGTAGTCCCCACAAGTCCCCGATTATTCGTGGATATCGTCCTACGAGTTTTTGTGACCCTTGGGTTCCCGGCAGGTCCCCGTAGGACAACCATCACCAGTTAAGGTGTAGTTGACTTGTCAGGGCACGGTGGTCCCCACAAGTCCCCGATTATTCGGAGATATTGTCCTACGAGTTTTAGTGACCCTTTTGTTCCCCGCAGGTCCCCGTAGGACGACCATCACCAGTTAAGGTGTAGTTGACTTGTCAGGGCACGGTAGTCCCCACAAGTCCCCGATTATTCGTGGATATCGTCCTACGAGTTTTTGTGACCCTTGGGTTCCCGAACTTTGCTACGATGGTTCTGCCTCCAGAGGAGACTTATGAACACTTCGTATCATTTCTTACACCGAACCATGGGATCGCGAGATTGCTCCCGGATCCCTAATCACCTTACATTTTCGTTTCGTTTCCGTACACTACGATGAGCTAATTCAATTTGTTTGTTCGTCTGGCGAACGTTTTATTGCGGAATTACCGCGGTACTTCCAGCCGGGTATGGCTGCCGTACGACCTACAGGATAGATCATCGAACCACTTTTCGTGCATATTGTCCGTCGAGGGTATCACCTCGATACCCCCAACAGACCTTTGGACACTTCCTCACTACTCCTTGGAGCAGCAATCAGGGAACCATATAGTAGGAACAGCCGAATATGGAACTCTTTTCGTACTTTGGACACCTCCTATAACTTGTATGGCGACTTCGGGGACCTTCATTTCGTTCTCAGTTGGTACCCCTATTTCGGTCTTTGGACACCTCGTCTTACCCGTATAACTCACTTTAGGTCCACTTATTTGCCTGATATCTCATCGTGAACCCGTTTTTCGTACACCGTACACACCTAGGAACACCACATATGCGTTTCCCTTTCGATCGTGAAGTTTTCAAATTTTTCGATTTTTGGTCCTAGAAATTCATGAACGGTGGGAGACCAAAATTTTTCATAAAAAAAAAATTTTCACCGTTTGACCATAAAAACCTTCTTTTCGTACATACCCCATCATTTCTTCACGTTTTAGGCCATTTCTGAAATTTTCGCTTCGATAGTGTGTCCCCTATAATACAAAATGAACATTTTGCATCTCCCACAAGTGGCCATTTTTTTCCGCCACTGAAGAACACGACCTCGGGAACTCGGACCTAGGACGTGGCCATGTAAGTCATAGGCCACCCCAACTTTTGCAAAATACTGTTTCTTTTCACTTTTCATGATCTAAGGCGCGTTCCGACGGCGTTTTGAACAAATTTATGAGAAAAAAAATTTTGACCCTCGGACCAAAATTTTTTTCGTTCGGGGCCCCATGGCCTATGGCCAGTATGGGAACTCGGGATGCCGATATGACAAAATTTGTCAAAAAATCACTAAAAAGTCGCTATGGCCCATTATTTAGAGCTTGTTGAGACCTTTCTAAAACACCTTGGTTGACCCCTGTCCGATAAGTAGTTTTCGAGATATTCGAGAAAATGTGATTTTTTGGGACTTAGAAAATTTTTGACCCGTACCCTAAGAAAAAGTGATTTTTTCATAGGACAATTTTTTCTTCGCAAATACTGTTTGGTTTCACTTTTCATTATTAGAAACGCGTTCCGAAGCCATTTTCATCAAAATCTCGTGAAAAAAAAATTTCACCCCCGGACCAAAAGTTGGCCGTTCGGTGCCCTATGGCCTATGGCCAGTATGGGAACCAAGGATGCCGATATGCGAAAAAGTGTCAAAAAAATCACTTGAAAGTCGCTATGGCTCATTAAATAGAGCTTGTAAAGACCTTTCTAAAACACCTTGGTTGACCCCTGTCCGATAAGTAGTTTTCGAGATATTCGAGAATAATGTGATTTTTGGGACTTAGAAAATTTTTGACCCGTACCCTAAGAAAAAGTGATTTTTTCATAGGACAATTTTTTCTTCGCAAATACTGTTTGGTTTCACTTTTCATTATTAGAAACGCGTTCCGAAGCCATTTTCATCAAAATCTCGTGAAAAAAAAATTTCACCCCCGGACCAAAAGTTGGCCGTTCGGTGCCCTATGGCCTATGGCCAGTATGGGAACCAAGGATGCCGATATGCGAAAAAGTGTCAAAAAATCACTTGAAAGTCGCTATGGCTCATTAATAGAGCTTGTAAAGACCTTTCTAAAACACCTTGGTTGACCCCTGTCCGATACGTAGTTTTCGAGATATTCGAGAATAAGTGATTTTTTGGGACTTAGAAAATTTTTGACCCGTACCCTAAGAAAAAGTGATTTTTTCATAGGACAATTTTTTCTTCGCAAATACTGTTTGGTTTCACTTTTCATTATTAGAAACGCGTTCCGAAGCCATTTTCATCAAAATCTCGTGAAAAAAAAATTTCACCCCCGGACCAAAAGTTGGCCGTTCGGTGCCCTATGGCCTATGGCCAGTATGGGAACCAAGGATGCCGATATGCGAAAAAGTGTCAAAAAATCACTTGAAAGTCGCTATGGCTCATTAAATAGAGCTTGTAAAGACCTTTCTAAAACACCTTGGTTGACCCCTGTCCGATACGTAGTTTTCGAGATATTCGAGAATAAGTGATTTTTTGGGACTTAGAAAATTTTTGACCCGTACCCTAAGAAAAAGTGATTTTTTCATAGGACAATTTTTTCTTCGCAAATACTGTTTGGTTTCACTTTTCATTATTAGAAACGCGTTCCGAAGCCATTTTCATCAAAATCTCGTGAAAAAAAATTTCACCCCCGGACCAAAAGTTGGCCGTTCGGTGCCCTATGGCCTATGGCCAGTATGGGAACCAAGGATGCCGATATGCGAAAAAGTGTCAAAAAATCACTTGAAAGTCGCTATGGCTCATTAAATAGAGCTTGTAAAGACCTTTCTAAAACACCTTGGTTGACCCCTGTCCGATACGTAGTTTTCGAGATATTCGAGAATAAGTGATTTTTTGGGACTTAGAAAATTTTCGACCATGACATATATGAAAAGTGAATTTTTCATAGGACCAAAAAGTTTGTCCAAATAGGGTTTTGGTTCACTTTTTATGGTCAGATAAGTGATCCGATGCTATTTTCATGATCATTAGAGGGATTTCACGCTGTGACCAAAAATTTTCATACTTCATACTTGTCCCGGTGCCGTATATGGGAGGACCGGGGGAACATGTCTTCGTAAGTCGTGATGTTCAGTGACGGATTTCTGGGACTTAGAAAAAAAAATGTGCTCTCAGGCACATTATATGTTTCATACACACATGATTTTCATTCTTCATACTTGTCCCGGTGCCGTACATGGGAGGACCGGGGGAACATGTCTTCGTAAGTCGTGATGTTCAGTGACGGATTTCTGGGACTTAGAAAAAAAATGTGCTCTCAGGCACATTATATGTTTCATACACACATGATTTTCATTCTTCATACTTGTCCCCGTGCCGTACATGGGAGGACCGGGGGAACATGTCTTCGTAAGTCGTGATGTTCAGTGACGGATTTCTGGGACTTAGAAAAAAAATGTGCTCTCAGGCACATTATATGTTTCATACACACATGATTTTCATTCTTCATACTTGTCCCCGTGCCGTATATGGGAGGACCGGGGGAACATGTCTTCGTAAGTCGTGATGTTCAGTGACGGATTTCTGGGACTTAGAAAAAAAATGTGCTCTCAGGCACATTATATGTTCCATACACACATGATTTTCATTCTTCATACTTGTCCCCGTGCCGTATATGGGAGGACCGGGGGAAGATGTGTTTGTAAGTCGTGATGTTCAGTGACGGATTTCTGGGACTTAGAAAAATAAATGTACCCTTAGGCACATTATTTGTATCAATAATTGTATCCCCAGCCTTTCATGGGGAACTTTTCCGTATTCCCGGACTTGTACATTTTTCGGGTTCCACCTCCCGACAATGTATCTCTACTGTGCATTACGTACCTGATAACGCACGGCACCCATTGGGTGACTCCACTTAACCATCTTTCGATAATGCCCGTGTTGCAGATATAATCCCAACACCTACCAGGCTTTATATGTACATCGAACGTTACATACGATGCACCCCGTATTCCCGGACTTGTACATTTTGCGGGTTCCACCTCCCGACAATGTATCTCTACTGTGCATTACGTACCTTATAACGCACGGCACCCATTGGGTGACTCCACTTAACCATCTTTCGATAATGCCCGTGTTGCAGATATAATCCCAACACCTACCAGGCTTTATATGTACATCGAACGTTACATACGATGCACCCCGTATTCCCGGACTTGTACATTTTTCGGGTTCCACCTCCCGACAATGTATCTCTACTGTGCATTACGTACCTTATAACGCACGGCACCCATTGGGTGACTCCACTTAACCATCTTTCGATAATGCCCGTGTTGCAGATATAATCCCAACACCTACCAGGCTTTATATGTACATCGAACGTTACATACGATGCACCCCGTATTCCCGGACTTGTACATTTTTCGGGTTCCACCTCCCGACAATGTATCTCTACTGTGC
>NW_023405087.1:0-5000 GCF_013141755.1 Anopheles stephensi | reverse complement strand
GTTAGCACTCTCACTTTCAGCGCCCACGGTCCCGACAAGGATGCGGATCCGAGCACGCCATGCTGCGACAGCCTACCCCCTATGATGGGGTCAGGACGGTCAGTTTGGTTAGAGTGTTGAGATAACTTGGTAGGCACTCAAGGATGTGTGCATCGGTCGGGTTGAGTCGTCCGATGCGCCATATGCGTTCAACGTGTCGATGTTCATGTGTCCTGCAGTTCACATTCTGACGCGCATTTAGCTGCGGTCTTCATCGATCCATGAGCCGAGTGATCCCTGCCTAGGGTTTAACGTACACACCGAACTAGTTGATGAATGGAACCGAAGTCCATCCATCCATTATACACATACCAACACACAACTCTGCTTCCCTAGTACCACACTGCAGGCGCCCACGGCCCCGACGGTGCGGAGCCGAGCACGCCAAAGTGCGACTGTCGATCACCCCTTTGTGACACGACAATCAGTCAGTGTATAAGGTACCCGGTACTACCAAAGTGTGCATCTTTACTGACCTTCGCCGAGGCAGTGGTATGTGTATCCCTTTGAAAGAGTTGCTTTCGCTCAACTCTACCAAGTGTGCTACACCATCTTGTGGTTGTAGCGTGCGCGTCAGCATATTGTGCCGACGATGCGTTTGGCAACCTCACTCCCGGACTTGTTTGATCGGTAATGATCCTTCCGCAGGTTCACCTACGGAAACCTTGTTACGACTTTTACTTCCTCTAAATCATCAAGTTCGGTCAACTTCGGCCGTGCCAACTGCAGCTCACGAAGGAACCGCGGAAGGTATGCCTCCAGAGACCTCACTAAATAATCCATCGGTAGTAGCGACGGGCGGTGTGTACAAAGGGCAGGGACGTAATCAGCGCTAGCTAATGACTAGCACTTACTAGGAAATTCCAGGTTCATGGGGACCGTTGCAGTCCCCAATCCCAACTAAATGAGCATTTGGGTGATTTCCCGTTCCTCTCGGAATGGGGGCGCCTATTGGCGAGAACACGCTGCTGCCCACATTGTAGCACGCGTGCAGCCAGAACATCTAAGGGCATCACGGACCTGTTATCGCTCACTCTCACCTTGCTAAACACAAGTTGTCCCGCTAAGCAGGGCAAACTAGTGCGACGACCGCCCGCGAAGGCGCCGCCGCCCCGTAACGTCAGGTGCGCCCGGAGGCACACTGCTGACAGCGTTCTAGTTAGCTTGTTTGAGGTCGCGTTCGTTATCGGGAATTAACCAGACAAATCATTCCACGAACTAAGAACGGCCATGCACCACTACCCTAAATTTTGAGAAAGAGCTCTTAATCTGTCTTACCTCGATAAGTTCGGACCTGGTAAGTTTTCCCGTGTTGAGTCAAATTAAGCCGCAAGCCTCCACTTCTTTTTTTTTTTTAAATACAGTGTGTTTAGTTTTATTAATGGTAAACAAAGAACATTAACATTAATAAACGCAACACCGCACCAATACCGACAGCATTCCCTGCACGGGTGTGGCTGCCGGTGTTTTTGCACGTTGAGACCTACTATAATGTTAGGACCCGTGCTCCTCCTGATCAAACATGACTGTACAAACAAAAACATTTATTACTCATCACGACATATAAACACCTAACGCGCCTTTGCTACCAAGCCAATACTAAAAGAGACGCTTCACCAAGACAGTAAGTAAATACTAAAGCACACGCCTGCTCGAGTACGCTCTCGCTCTCGTCCACCAACGCAAGCGACCAAAGGCGTATGCTCCATCAAGCTAGCGTGTGGCTGTCTCGGCCTCCGTTATGGCGGCTTCTTCGTCGGCCGACAGCACTTCGCGATGGCGGTCGGCAACCGCATTGCGGGCATGACGTCTTTGACGTTCTCGTTCGCGCCGGTTTGCACGTCGGCGTTCAAGCTCCTCCTCCGCTGGCGGCTGCCTTCTCCGACGCAGTTGGCCCGAACGCACTGGCCGGATTGTACCGGCCCGCAATTGCCGCCGATACTCCTGCTGACGCTGGTTCCGCCTTAACCGTCGGCGAAGAATTTCTTCAGCTGATGGCGGAGCCAAGTTGCGAGCGGGTCTAGCCGGGCGTTGATTGTTGGCTGCTGCTGGTTGGTTGTTGTCTCCTCCATCGTCATCATCCATCAGCTGGCGCCTCTCCCGCTGCTCCCGACGACGTCTCCGCTGGTAAGCGTTGCGGCTGGCTCGACGGTCAGCTCGCCGTCTCACTTCCGCGTGTCGCAGTGCTTCCGTGTTAGCACCGGAAATGGCAAGCATTCTCGGCCGATTGGTCATCCAGCCATCGCTGCTGTAGGAAGGTGCAAACTCGTTTTGCAGCCTGTTCCGCCTGCTGCCAGTTAGCTGGGCTTGCCAGCATCCAGCCTGCCAGCTCCTCCGGTGTTACTACTACGCGTCGTCTTTCGTCAGGAGCTGCACCCTTATGTCCGCGAACCTCGGGCAGTGGAACATCACGTGTTCTGCTGACTCGATCACGGCTGAGTCGGTGCAGAACGGGCAAGTCGGGGCTGAGATGAACCCCATGACGTGCAGAAACTCCCGGAAGAAACCGTGTCCGGAGAGTATCTGACTCAGGTGGAATCCGATCTCTCCATGCTTCCGACCTACCCAACCGCTGATGTCTGGCAATACGCGATGTGCCCAGCGCTGAACCTACTCGCGGTCGGATGACCGCACTCCTGATTCAATCACTCTGCCACTTCGCCATGGTTGCTGACCTTTCCAGCCTCTGTATGACGTCACGGTCGATCAGCACCCCTTGCTGTAGTGCCTGTGATGCCGCCTGTGACGCCGGGCAGCTTCTCCACTTGCAAGCGCAGTGGGTATCAGCCCCGCCAACACTACCGCTGTTCCGTATGCTGACTGTGCCGAAAGGTACGCGCTACCCCCCTCGCAAGAGGCCGTTGTAGCTGCTCCAATCCTCCATTCTGCACCACTGCAAGCTCCACCGCTTCCGCCCAGATAGGTGCCGCGTACTTCACCACCGAGTCCGCAACTGCTGCTAGCAAGCGACGCTTCGCTACCCCTCGGTCCAGCGTGGTTAGGCATCACGCTGGTGGCCAACTTCACCACACGGAGAGCCTTCGCGGTTGCCTTCTCGACGTGTGGTTTCCACGAGAGGTGGTCGTGAAGTATGACCCCGAGGTAGGTATTGCTTGCTTTGAGCGGACTTCCACTCCGTCGATCCTTACGGGCACCTGTGGGTGGGCCCGACGCAAACTCGAGATGAGCACCACCTCGGTTTTTTCCGGGGCAGCTGTAAACGGTGTTGCTGCATCCACGCAGAGATCATTGCTACGGCCTGCTCGGCCACTCCCGCTGCCTCCTCTGGTGTGCATCCCCTTGCCAGTACTGCCAGATCATCAGCGAAGCCGATGACCGATGCTCCGTCGGGCAGCTGCAGGCGTAACACTCCATCGTACAGGATGTTCCATAGCGTGGGGCCCAAGATGGACCCCTGCGGAACTCCTGCCGTTACCTGTCGTGTTACCGGACCGGTGTTCGTGTCGTACGTCAACACGCGGTCAGAGAAGTACTCCTGCAAGATGCTGCGCAATCTTGAGGGCACTCCTTTTTCCTGCAGCGCCTGTGAGATCGCCAGCCAGTCCGCGGAGTTGAATGCATTCCGGACGTCTAGCGCTACAACCAACAGACAGCGCTTGTCTCGCTGGTTTGTCCGTCCAAAGCTCATCGCGGATCTGGCAGCATCAATCACCAACTCCCACCGCCTGAAGTGTGGATCGCCCCATCGGAACCCGAACTGTTGCTCACGAAAGTAGCGGTCCTGATGGCACCTCGATGTGGTCGTTCAGACGATCCAGCAGAACTCGTTCAAACAGCTTCCCCGGAGTGTTGATCAGCATCACCGGCCTGACCGATGACGGTTCTCCGGGGGTTTTCCTGGCTGGGAATGAGAACCAGCTTGCCGTCTTCCACTGGCGAGGAAAGTGGCCGTCGTCCAGCAGCCGCTGGAACAGTCGAACGTGCGTAGCTGGGTATGCCCGCACAGCAGCAGTCAGCGCGGCATTTGGCACGCCGTCCAAACCTGGCGCCTTCCTCGGATTCAGACCCGCAACGATATTGAGCAGCTCCTGTTCGGTAATGGGTCGAATCGGTACACCGTTGGTTCGATGTCAGGCCAGTTGACAGGGGAGTGTTCGGGAGAGGCACATCCACAATGTGCTGCAGGTTGGCCGGATCGCGTCTGGTGCAACGCGACTCCCTCCGAGCCGTTGCAGCAACTCCCCCTGCCACGGCCTGGTCTCGTCCTCCTCGAGATGCTGGATGTATTCTGCGTACCGATCCGCTTGCTTGTGCGTATCGCCGCTGTCAGGCGATGGCGTGCCTCCTGCAAATCCACCGACATTGCAGATCGAGCCTCAGCGTCAGCAGCCGAGAGCGATTGTCGTCGTTCCCAGAGTTGGCGGCACTCTTCGCGCAGTTGAACCGATTTGTGGCGTCCACCAATACGTCGGTTTACGGTGTGGCCAACGTACGGGTGACCTCGCCATAATTTTCCACAAGCTCGGCTGAGAGGCGCGTGTCAGGCTCTCCGCATCGGTAACTCCAACCTCGTACTGAATCCGCTGCAGCGCAATAGCAAAAAGCTCGCCATCAAACTGCCGCGTTTGCCACCTACGCCCTGCTGCACGCACTGTCGAAGTCTCTTCCCGTGTGCGATGACTCCTTGTTGCCTGGTTCTCGCCCAACTGTGAAGCGAATGTACGGTGATCGCTGTACGAGTAGGCATCCAGCATCCTCCATTGTTGCTCGGGGTCCCCCACCAGGTCAGAGCGGCAGATGTTGGAGCTTGCGAAAGCAACATCGACGATGCTCGGGCGAGCAACGCCGTTTCCAAGGAAGGTGTCATCCCTCCCCAGATTCAACACCTCAAGCCCGAGCTCTTCCACAAGCTGTGCCAGCTCCTTCCTTGGTGTTGACGCGTTCACTACCCCATGTGCCGTGCCACGCGTTAAAGTCGCCTACGAGCAGCACACAGAGAG
>NW_023405086.1:35000-44575 GCF_013141755.1 Anopheles stephensi | reverse complement strand
GAAGAAAGCGATGATTCGGTGGAGGTGGTTCCCGAAATCATCAAGCCAAGAAAAGGAGACTGTTCTCCGCGAGTAGTGGTGACACCCCTGGAGTTGTCGCCAGGGACGATGTCGTCACTACGGAGCTCTCAGGGGGCACCCAAGCCAGCCCCGAGAACACCGTTGGAAGAGCCGGACGAGGAGCGCGGAAGCGTACCGCCCCGCCCCGACGCCGTCGCCGAGGAGATCTATGTCTGAGATGCTGGCACCAGCCGCATCGGAGCCGACCAGCTTCCCGACGGCAGAAGTGTCGGACAGACATGCTCGGCAGTACGAGCGGGTGTTGGAGAAGCTCGAGGAGCTTACCGCTCTTTACCGAAAGAGCCAGGAGGAGAATTCGAGGCTCCCTCGGCAGCTCGATATATATCGAACGGGGGGGTGCGAACCGTTGTGCAGCTGGAGAATTCAGCGACTGGCGTGCGCCTTGGGAAACCAAGCCTATTCCAAGTTGCAGCCCAGCAAAAGGACACTCAGGCGCTCTCAGCAGAGGGAGAGAAGCCGAGGCACGCCAGTCGCAGGGTCCTGCCCAGCATCGCATGCTGGAACTGCAGGAGCAGCTGCGCCGTGAGATCCAGGAGGAAGAGAAGCAGATGAGGGCGAGGAGCGGGCACGGGCAGCGGTCCCAGCCCCTGCAACAGCCGTACGACTTTCCGGCATCGGAAACCAGGCGGAAGCAGCAGCAATCCTACCGTGACGCCCTGGTAGGTGGTTGGCAGGTTGTGGGGAAGCGGCAAAAGGCCCAGCCTCAGCTGCACCTCAGCAGCGGCAGCGGCCGCAACCAGCAACCAAGAGCCAACGCCCCGCACAGGCAAACCGGCGGACGAAAAGGCGACGACCAGACGCCATTCTGGTGGTCCCAGCACCGGGGGTCTCCTTCGCCGAGATGTACCGACCCATCCGGACGAGCCCGGCCCTGGAGGATGTCCAGCACTGCATCCGTATCGGCAAGCGGACACCGAAGGGGAACCTTCGGATGGAGCTGGCACGGGACATGGACTCGGCGGCGCTGTGCAGCCGCATTCAGTCCACGCTGGGAGAGCTGGGATCCGCCAGGGTCCTGACGGAGATGGCGGAGGTTGTTCTGAAAAACGTCGACAACCTCACGGAGGAGGAGACGATCAGGGAGGCGTTGAAGGCGGCACTCGCCAAGGAGCCAGCGGTGGCCTCGCTTCGCATCTGGGAGCGGGCAGATGCCACAAAGCGGGCCCGCGTGCGGCTACCGCGAGTGGAAGCGGAAGCCCTGCTCCAAAAAGATCGCCTTATTATAGACTACTCCTCGTGTCGGCTGGAGGAGGCCCCCAGGCTGGAGGCGGTAAAGCGCCGTTGCTTCCGGTGCCTGGAAAGGGGCCACATGGCAGCGGACTGCGTCGGGCCCGATCGCAGCAACTGCTGCATCAGATGCGGAGCTCCTGGCCATCGGGCGGCCAGCTGCAGCAGTGCGGTTAGCTGCATTCGGTGTGGAGGACCACATCGAATTGCAGCGCACGGCTGCAGGGGAGCTAACCTTCCCCCCCGCCGCTAAGCATGTCTGTGGGGAGCCACCTCCAGGTCCTGCAGGTTAACACCAACAGGAGTCGGAGTGCGCAGGACCTGGCTCTCCACACAATGCGGACGGAGCGGGTGGACGTTATGGTGGTGTGCGAGCTGAGTTCGGTTCCGGACGGGAACGCAAACTGGGTGGTGGACCGCGACAGGCTGGTGGCCATTGTCGCGAGCGGATACTCCCACCCGGTTCAGCGGATCTGGAGCTCGAGTTTTCCCGGCATCGTGGCGGCGGACGTGGCAGGCGTCACGATCATAGCGTGTTACGCGTCGCCAAGCATCGGGGTTCCCCAGTTTGTCGAGATGCTGCAACGCATTGAGGTGCTCGCCTCAGGACGCCCCCGAGTGTTGCTTGCCGGCGACTTCAACGCCTGGCATAGCGCCTGGGGCAGCAGCAGGACCAACGCGAAGGGCGAGGAACTGCTACAGCTGGCGGAGGGTCTCGGGCTCGACGTCCTGAACCTGGGGAGGGAAGCCACCTTCCTCGGGAACGGCGTCGCTCGCCCGAGCATTGTGGACGTCGCCTTCGCCAGTACTTCCATCAGCAGGCAGGACCTCGTCGGGACCCCGACAGGCAATGGAGGATGCTGGGAACTTACTCATTCAGCGACCACCGGTACATCCGCTTCGAGGTGGGGGAAAGGCCGGCGGCAACGAGCCGCAACTCTACGGGAGCAGAAGCAGCACCAGCAGTGAGAGCAGCGGGCAGACGCTGGCGGGCAAAGGAGTTTAGCCGGGAGCTGTTCGACATCGCGTTGCGGGCAGCCAACTTCGTGGAGGAGGCCACGGACCCTGAGGGCCTGACCCGAACCCTGAGCCGGGCGTGCAGCGAGATCATGGCGGAGGTTTCCCCGTCAGTCGGCCACACAGGACGTCCGGCGTACTGGTGGACACCAGAAATCGGCCGGCTACGGGAGAACTGCCGCCTGGCTTGGGAACGGTACAGCAGGGTACCGACTAGCGACACGGCAGCCCGCAGAACAGCTTCTGCACGGCACCAGGAGGCCCGCCAGCTGCTGACAGCTGAGATCCGGGCTAGCAAGCGGGACCGTTACAATGAGTTTCCTGCAACACCTGGAGGATGATGAGACGGGTAGGTGGCAGGGGGAGCTCCTGCGACGGCTCGGAGGGAGCCGCGTCGCACAAGAACGCGATCCGGCCGTTCTGCAGCGCATTGTGGACGCGCTGTGCCGAACCACCCCCCTGTTGCCTGGCCTACCATCGAATCGGACGGCGTCGACATCAGGCCAGTGACGGAGCAGGAGTTGCTCGACATCGCAGCTGGCCTGAACCCTCGAAAGGCGCCCGGTCTGGATGGACTGCCGAACGCTGCCCTTTCGGCTGCCATCCGGGCGCATCCGACGACGTTCGCGAGGCTCCTCCAGGAGCAGATGGATGCTGGCCGCTTCCCGCGGCAATGGAGGAAGGCGAAGCTGGTGCTGCTTCCCAAACCGGGAAAACCCCCGGGCGAGCCGTCATCGGTGAGACCGGTGATGTTGCTGGACACGCCCGGCAAGGTGTACGAGCGAGTACTGCTGAACCGCCTGAACGACCACATCGAGATGCCGACGGAGCCGCTCCTCTCCGAATACCAGTTCGGCTTTCGGCGTGGTCGGTCGACACTTCAGGCGGTTGGGCTGGTGATGGAGGCTGCCAGATCTGCGATGAGTTTCGGGCGAACGAATAGACGCGACAAGCGCTGCCTGCTTGTCGTTGCTCTGGACGTCCGTAACGCCTTCAATTCCGCAGACTGGCAGGCCATAGCACTGGCGCTGCAGACCAAAGGAGTGCCCTCAGGACTGCGCAGCATCCTGCAGGAGTACTTCTCCGACCGTGAGCTGACGTATGATACCAGCTCCGGTCCGGTAACACGCCGAGTAACGGCAGGTGTTCCGCAGGGGTCCATTCTCGGGCCCCACCCTGTGGAATATCCTGTACGACGGCGTGTTCGGAGTGCAGCTGCCGGAAGGTGCATCCGTCATCGGCTTTGCGGACGACCTGGCAGTACTCGCCAAGGGGTGTACACCGGAGGAGGCGGCAGGTGTAGCAGAGGAAGCTGTGGCAGCGATTTCCGCCTGGATGGAGCAACATCGGTTGCAGCTGGCCCCGGAAAAGACGGAGATCGTCCTCATCTCCAGTCTGCGTCGGGGCCATCCAGCGGTGCCCGTAGTGATCAACGGCGTCGAGGTCCGCTCGAAGCCGGCGATACGCTACCTCGGGGTCATGCTTCACGACCACCTCTCGTGGAAGCCACACGTCGAGAAGGCCACCGCAAAGGCACTCCGTGTGGTGAAGCTGGCCACCGGCGTGATGTCCAACCACGCCGGACCGAGGATGGCTAAACGTCGGCTGCTGGCAGCAGTGGCGGACTCGGTTGTGCGATACGCGGCACCCATCTGGGCGGAGGCGGTGAAGTTCCAGTGGTGCAGGCGGAAACTGGAGCAGCTGCAGCGACCTTTGGCGAAAGGTGTCGCCAGGACCTTCCGTACCGTCGGCTACGACACGGCGGTAGTGCTGGCTGGACTGGTCCCGCTACACCTGCAGGTGGACGAGATCGCGCGGTGCTATACCAGGCACCAACGGGCGTTGCAGAGGCGGATGCTGATAGACAAGGAGGTCATCAAGCGGCTGGAGCACTCGGCAACCATAAGACAGTGGCAGACATCGTGGGACCAGGATGCCGCTCATCCGACCGCGAGCAGGTTCCTACGATGGGCTCACCGCGTGCTGCCGGATATTGCCGGCTGGGTAGGTAGGAAGCACGGCGAGGTTGATTTCTTCCTTAGCCAGGTACTCTCCGGACATGGCTTCTTCCGGGAGTACCTACATGCTATGGGTTTCACCTCTGCCCCGACCTGCCCATTCTGCGCCGACAACACCGTGGAGTCATCAGAGCACGTGGTGTTCCACTGTCCGAGGTTCGCCGACATAAGAGTGCAGTTCCTGACGGACGCGGACGGCGTCGTCATTTCCCCCGATGAGCTGGAGCGTTTTCTGCTGTCGAGCCCGGAGGCTTGGCAGCGAACGGCCACGGCAGCACGGCGGATCTGCAGCTTCCTACAACAAAGGTGGCTGGAGCAGCAGGTTGCCGAAAACGCGGCCATCGCTGGCGGGATCGTTTCCGCCAATGAGCTGGCGGAACGCGTTCGGCAACAGGTCCGCCGTGAAGCCAGAAACGCTGGCCAACGGCGAAGACGCCGGCAACGGCAGACATCCGCCATCGGGGAGATGGACATGGACCAACAACAGCACCCGTCCAATCAGCAGCAGGAGAGTCAACGCCCAGTTCGGCCCGAACGGGTTCCGCCATCGGCCGAAGTGTTACTTCGTCGTCGGCTAAGGCGGAACCAACGGCAGCGGGAATACCGCGCCCAATTACGCGCGGGTACATTGCCGCCATTGCGTTCGGGCCGAACTCGCCGAAGCAGAGCACCGCCGACGGAGGAGGAGCTAGCCCGACGACGGGCCAACAGGCGCGCGCGAGAACGCCAACGCCGCCACGAGCGACAGGATCGCCATCGCGGCTTAATGTCGGCCGACGTAGAAGCCGCCATCGCGACCACCAACACGTCTACGCGTTGAGTGGGAGCGGTTACGGCCGAAACGATCGGCCAGTCAGCGAGCGTGCGAAAACACGACCGGGCGAGACCGGCATTTTGCCGTCTCCGCTTTGTGCGGTCGTTCGTTCTAGCACAGTCGGGCGAGAGAGAGCGCGCGTGCGCTCGGTTCGGGTACGTTCGGCATTTTGCGTCGTCCGCCTTGTGCGGATGTTCGTACCCGACCAGCAGTGGGAGAGAGAGCGTGCGCGTGCACGGTGAGAGTTAGGTCCGTCTTGTTCGTTTACGTTTTGTGCGGATGTTTGTTCTGTCCCACCGTAAGCGTCAAAGTGTTAGCGTGATTATGTGCGTGCATGTGTGTGTGCGTACATACTCATCGTTAGTATTAGGAAAAATGGAGACTCGACGAACCGCGGGCACGCCCGCTTCGTTAATGTTAGGTGTGTAAACGTAAGTCCTTCATTTTTAATGTTGCGTTTACGAATAGCTAGGCGGGGCGCGTGCCCTTACTAAATGTAGTCAGGGACGCCATTGCAGCCGGTGGCTACGCCTCCGTCGGGAAGGCCGCCGGCAATGGAGAGGTTTATTCGTTTTATAATTGTTCATGCGTGTTTCTGTATCGTTTATTGTTTATAAATAAGTAACGCGGCAAAACATTTATAAATTTAAATGAATAAACGAATGCAATTAAAAAAAAAAAAGAAGTGGAGCTTGCGGCTTAATTTGACTCAACACGGGAAAACTTACCAGGTCCGAACTTATCGAGGTAAGACAGATTAAGAGCTCTTTCTCAAATTTAAGGGTAGTGGTGCATGGCCGTTCTTAGTTCGTGGAATGATTTGTCTGGTTAATTCCGATAACGAACGCGACTCAAACAAGCTAACTAGAACGCTGTCAGCAGTGTGCCTCCGGGCGCACCTGACGTTACGGGGCGGCGGCGCCTTCGCGGGCGGTCGTCGCACTAGTTTGCCCTGCTTAGCGGGACAACTTGTGTTTAGCAAGGTGAGAGTGAGCGATAACAGGTCCGTGATGCCCTTAGATGTTCTGGGCTGCACGCGTGCTACAATGTGGGCAGCAGCGTGTTCTCGCCAATAGGCGCCCCCATTCCGAGAGGAACGGGAAATCACCCAAATGCTCATTTAGTTGGGATTGGGGACTGCAACGGTCCCCATGAACCTGGAATTTCTAGTAAGTGCTAGTCATTAGCTAGCGCTGATTACGTCCCTGCCCTTTGTACACACCGCCCGTCGCTACTACCGATGGATTATTTAGTGAGGTCTCTGGAGGCATACCTTCCGCGGTTCCTTCGTGAGCTGCAGTTGGCACGGCCGAAGTTGACCGAACTTGATGATTTAGAGGAAGTAAAAGTCGTAACAAGGTTTCCGTAGGTGAACCTGCGGAAGGATCATTACCGATCAAACAAGTCCGGGAGTGAGGTTGCCAAACGCATCGTCGGCATCACATGCTGACGCGCACGCTACAACCACAAGATGGTGTAGCACACTTGGTAGAGTTGAGCGAAAGCAACTCTTTCAAAGGGATACACATACCACTGACTCGGCGCAGGTCAGTAAAGACCCACACTTTGGCAGTACCGGGTACCTTATACACTGACTGATTGTCGTGTCACAAAGGGGTGATCGACAGTCGCACTTTGGCGTGCTCGGCTCCGCAACCGTCGGGGCCGTGGGCGCCTGCAGTGTGGTACTAGGGAACCAGAGTTGTGTGTTGGTTTGTGTATAATGGACATATCATTACCCATCAAACAAGTCCGAGAGTGAGGTTGCCAAACGCATCGTCGGCACAATATGCTGACGCGCACGCTACAACCACAAGATGGTGTAGCACACTTGGTAGAGTTGAGCGAAAGCAACTCTTTCAAAGGGATACACATACCACTGCCTCGGCGAAGGTCAGTAAAGATGCACACTTTGGTAGTACCGGGTACCTTATACACTGACTGATTGTCGTGTCACAACGGGGTGATCGACAGTCGCACTTTGGCGTGCTCGGCTCCGCAACCGTCGGGGCCGTGGGCGCCTGCAGTGTGGTACTAGGGAACCAGAGTTGTGTGTTGGTTTGTGTATAATGGACATATCATTACCCATCAAACAAGTCCGAGAGTGAGGTTGCCAAACGCATCGTCGGCACAATATGCTGACGCGCACGCTACAACCACAAGATGGTGTAGCACACTTGGTAGAGTTGAGCGAAAGCAACTCTTTCAAAGGGATACACATACCACTGCCTCGGTGAAGGTCAGTAAAGATGCACACCAGAGGGAACCAGAGTTGTGTGTTGGTTTGTGTATAATGGACATATCATTACCCATCAAACAAGACCGAGAGTGAGGTTGCCAAACGCATCGTCGGCATCACATGCTGACGCGCACGCTACAACCACAAGATGGTGTAGCACACTTGGTAGAGTTGAGCGAAACCAACTCTTTCAAAGGGATACACATACCACTGCCTCGGCGAAGGTCAGTAAAGATGCACACTTTGGTAGTACCGGGTACCTTATACACTGACTGATTGTCGTGTCACAACGGGGTGATCGACAGTCGCACTTTGGCGTGCTCGGCTCCGCATCCGTCGGGGCCGTGGGCGCCTGCAGTGTGGTACTAGGGAACCAGAGTAGTGTGTTGGTTTGTGTATAATGGACATATCATTACCCATCAAACAAGTCCGAGAGTGAGGTTGCCAAACGCATCGTCGGCACAATATGCTGACGCGCACGCTACAACCACAAGATGGTGTAGCACACTTGGTAGAGTTGAGCGAAAGCAACTCTTTCAAAGTGATACACATACCACTGCCTCGGCGAAGGTCAGTAAAGATGCACACTTTGGTAGTACCGGGTACCTTATACACTGACTGATTGTCGTGTCACAAAGGGGTGATCGACAGTCGCACTTTGGCGTGCTCGGCTCCGCAACCGTCGGGGCCGTGGGCGCCTGCAGTGTGGTACTAGGGAAGCAGAGTTGTGTGTTGGTATGTGTATAATGGACATATCATTACCCATCAAACAAGTCCGAGAGTGAGGTTGCCAAACGCATCGTCGGCACAATATGCTGACGCGCACGCTACAACCACAAGATGGTGTAGCACACTTGGTAGAGTTGAGCGAAAGCAACTCTTTCAAAGGGATACACATACCACTGCCTCGGCGAAGGTCAGTAAAGATGCACACTTTGGTAGTACCGGGTACCTTATACACTGACTGATTGTCGTGTCACAAAGGGGTGATCGACAGTCGCACTTTGGCGTGCTCGGCTCCGCAACCGTCGGGGCCGTGGGCGCCTGCAGTGTGGTACTAGGGAACCAGAGTTGTGTGTTGGTTTGTGTATAATGGACATATCATTACCCATCAAACAAGTCCGAGAGTGAGGTTGCCAAACGCATCGTCGGCACAATATGCTGACGCGCACGCTACAACCACAAGATGGTGTAGCACACTTGGTAGAGTTGAGCGAAAGCAACTCTTTCAAAGGGATACACATACCACTGCCTCGGCGAAGGTCAGTAAAGATGCACACTTTGGTAGTACCGGGTACCTTATACACTGACTGATTGTCGTGTCACAACGGGGTGATCGACAGTCGCACTTTGGCGTGCTCGGCTCCGCATCCGTCGGGGCCGTGGGCGCCTGCAGTGTGGTACTAGGGAAGCAGAGTTGTGTGTTGGTATGTGTATAATGGACATATCATTACCCATCAAACAAGTCCGAGAGTGAGGTTGCCAAACGCATCGTCGGCATCACATGCTGACGCGCACGCTACAACCACAAGATGGTGTAGCACACTTGGTAGAGTTGAGCGAAAGCAACTCTTTCAAAGGGATACACATACCACTGCCTCGGCGAAGGTCAGTAAAGATGCACACTTTGGTAGTACCGGGTACCTTATACACTGACTGATTGTCGTGTCACAAAGGGGTGATCGACAGTCGCACTTTGGCGTGCTCGGCTCCGCAACCGTCGGGGCCGTGGGCGCCTGCAGTGTGGTACTAGGGAACCAGAGTTGTGTGTTGGTTTGTGTATAATGGACATATCATTACCCATCAAACAAGTCCGAGAGTGAGGTTGCCAAACGCATCGTCGGCACAATATGCTGACGCGCACGCTACAACCACAAGATGGTGTAGCACACTTGGTAGAGTTGAGCGAAAGCAACTCTTTCAAAGGGATACACATACCACTGCCTCGGCGAAGGTCAGTAAAGATGCACACTTTGGCAGTACCGGGTACCTTATACACTGACTGATTGTCGTGTCACAAAGGGGTGATCGACAGTCGCACTTTGGCGTGCTCGGCTCCGCAACCGTCGGGGCCGTGGGCGCCTGCAGTGTGGTACTAGGGAAGCAGAGTTGTGTGTTGGTATGTGTATAATGGATGGATGGACTTCGGTTCCATTCATCAACTAGTTCGGTGTGTACG
>NW_023405086.1:12500-25000 GCF_013141755.1 Anopheles stephensi | reverse complement strand
CATGTGTGTATGGAACTTATAATGTGCCTGAGAGCACATTTTTTTTCTAAGTCCCAGAAATCCGTCACTGAACATCACGACTTACAAACACATCTTCCCCCGGTCCTCCCATATACGGCACGGGGACAAGTATGAAGAATGAAAATCATGTGTGTATGGAACATATAATGTGCCTGAGAGCACATTTTTTTTCTAAGTCCCAGAAATCCGTCACTGAACATCACGACTTACGAAGACATGTTCCCCCGGTCCTCCCATATACGGCACCGGGACAAGTATGAAGAATGAAAATCATGTGTGTATGGAACATATAATGTGCCTGAGAGCACATTTTTTTTCTAAGTCCCAGAAATCCGTCACTGAACATCACGACTTACAAACACATCTTCCCCCGGTCCTCCCATATACGGCACCGGGACAAGTATGAAGTATGAAAATTTTTGGTCACAGCGTGAAATCCCTCTAATGATCATGAAAATAGCATCGGATCACTTATCTGACCATAAAAAGTGAACCAAAACCCTATTTGGACAAACTTTTTGGTCCTATGAAAAATTCACTTTTCATATATGTCATGGTCGAAAATTTTCTAAGTCCCAAAAAATCACATTTTCTCGAATATCTCGAAAACTACGTATCGGACAGGGGTCAACCAAGGTGTTTTAGAAAGGTCTCAACAAGCTCTATTTAATGAGCCATAGCGACTTTCAAGTGATTTTTTGACACTTTTTCGCATATCGGCATCCTTGGTTCCCATACTGGCCATAGGCCATAGGGCACCGAACGGCCAACTTTTGGTCCGGGGGTGAAATTTTTTTTTCACGAGATTTTGATGAAAATGGCTTCGGAACGCGTTTCTAATAATGAAAAGTGAAACCAAACAGTATTTGCGAAGAAAAAATTGTCCTATGAAAAAATCACTTTTTCTTAGGGTACGGGTCAAAAATTTTCTAAGTCCCAAAAAATCACTTATTCTCGAATATCTCGAAAACTACGTATCGGACAGGGGTCAACCAAGGTGTTTTAGAAAGGTCTTTACAAGCTCTATTTAATGAGCCATAGCGACTTTCAAGTGATTTTTTGACACTTTTTCGCATATCGGCATCCTCGGTTCCCATACTGACCATAGGCCATAGGGCACCGAACGGCCAACTTTTGGTCCGTGGGTGAAATTTTTTTTTCACGAGATTTTGATGAAAATGGCTTCGGAACGCGTTTCTAATAATGAAAAGTGAAACCAAACAGTATTTGCGAAGAAAAAATTGTCCTATGAAAAAATCACTTTTTCTTAGGGTACGGGTCAAAAATGTTCTAAGTCCCAAAAAATCACATTTTCTCGAATATCTCGAAAACTACTTATCGGACAGGGGTCAACCAAGGTGTTTTAGAAAGGTCTTACAAGCTCTATTTAATGAGCCATAGCGACTTTCAAGTGATTTTTTGACACTTTTTCGCATATCGGCATCCTTGGTTCCCATACTGGCCATAGGCCATAGGGCACCGAACGGCCAACTTTTGGTCCGGGGGTGATATTTTTTTTTCACGAGATTTTGATGAAAATGGCTTCGGAACGCGTTTCTAATAATGAAAAGTGAAACCAAACAGTATTTGCGAAGAAAAAATTGTCCTATGAAAAAATCACTTTTTCTTAGGGTACGGGTCAAAAATTTTCTAAGTCCCAAAAAATCACATTTTCTCGAATATCTCGAAAACTACTTATCGGACAGGGGTCAACCAAGGTGTTTTAGAAAGGTCTCAACAAGCTCTAAATAATGGGCCATAGCGACTTTTTAGTGATTTTTTGACAAATTTTGTCATATCGGCATCCCGAGTTCCCATACTGGCCATAGGCCATGGGGCCCCGAACGAAAAAATTTTGGTCCGAGGGTCAAAATTTTTTTTCTCATAAATTTGTTCAAAACGCCGTCGGAACGCGCCTTAGATCATGAAAAGTGAAAAGAAACAGTATTTTGCAAAAGTTGGGGTGGCCTATGACTTACATGGCCACGTCCTAGGTCCGAGTTCCCGAGGTCGTGTTCTTCAGTGGCGGAAAAAAATGGCCACTTGTGGGAGATGCAAAATGTTCATTTTGTATTATAGGGGACACACTATCGAAGCGAAAATTTCAGAAATGGCCTAAAACGTGAAGAAATGATGGGGTATGTACGAAAAGAAGGTTTTTATGGTCAAACGGTGAAAATTTTTTTTTTATGAAAAATTTTGGTCTCCCACCGTTCATGAATTTCTAGGACCAAAAATCGAAAAATTTGAAAACTTCACGATCGAAAGGGAAACGCATATGTGGTGTTCCTAGGTGTGTACGGTGTACGAAAAACGGGTTCACGATGAGATATCAGGCAAATAAGTGGACCTAAAGTGAGTTATACGGGTAAGACGAGGTGTCCAAAGACCGAAATAGGGGTACCAACTGAGAACGAAATGAAGGTCCCCGAAGTCGCCATACAAGTTATAGGAGGTGTCCAAAGTACGAAAAGAGTTCCATATTCGGCTGTTCCTACTATATGGTTCCCTGATTGCTGCTCCAAGGAGTAGTGAGGAAGTGTCCAAAGGTCTGTTGGGGGTATCGAGGTGATACCCTCGACGGACAATATGCACGAAAAGTGGTTCGATGATCTATCCTGTAGGTCGTACGGCAGCCATACCCGGCTGGAAGTACCGCGGTAATTCCGCAATAAAACGTTCGCCAGACGAACAAACAAATTGAATTAGCTCATCGTAGTGTACGGAAACGAAACGAAAATGTAAGGTGATTAGGGATCCGGGAGCAATCTCGCGATCCCATGGTTCGGTGTAAGAAATGATACGAAGTGTTCATAAGTCTCCTCTGGAGGCAGAACCATCGTAGCAAAGTTCGGGAACCCAAGGGTCACAAAAACTCGTAGGACGATATCCACGAATAATCGGGGACTTGTGGGGACTACCGTGCCCTGACAAGTCAACTACACCTTAACTGGTGATGGTCGTCCTACGGGGACCTGCGGGGAACAAAAGGGTCACAAAAACTCGTAGGACAATATCTCCGAATAATCGGGGACTTGTGGGGACCACCGTGCCCTGACAAGTCAACTACACCTTAACTGGTGATGGTTGTCCTACGGGGACCTGCCGGGAACCCAAGGGTCACAAAAACTCGTAGGACGATATCCACGAATAATCGGGGACTTGTGGGGACTACCGTGCCCTGACAAGTCAACTACACCTTAACTGGTGATGGTCGTCCTACGGGGACCTGCGGGGAGCAAAAGGAGTCAGAAACAATCGTAGGACGATATCCACGAATAATCGGGGACTTGTGGGGACTACCGTGCCCTGACAAGTCAACTACACCTTAACTGGTGATGGTCGTCCTACGGGGACCTTCAGGGAGCCGCAGTAAGTCGCAGGTCGTATGCGAGCCTTGATTGGTCCTGTTGGGGGCGTGCGGGGTGTAATGCCTCGGTACGTCAAATGTTGGTGTACGATGTACATCGATAATCTGACATCCTCCTGAACAACCTTTGCTCGTGTGGTTATTGGCGCTGTGGAGTCGGTGTACTGCCGCAGGTCAATGAGAGTGGTCACAACAAAGATTGTGTCACCTGATGAACGTAGAAAGAGAGTCTGCGGGGACTGGTGCCCTGGTAGACAAAAAATATCGAACAAGCAATTGACGAAGACGAATTCTGGTTGATCCTACCAGTAATATACGCTTGTCTCAAAGGTTAAGCCATGCATGTCTAAGTACAAACATAAATGAATGTGAAACCGCATAAGGCTCAGTACAACAGCCATAATTCACAAGATCATCCACCCATCAGTTACTTGGATAACTGTGGAAAAGCCAGAGCTAATACATGCAACATGCCGGGACCGCTGTCCGCTTGCGGGCGGTGGAACTGGTGCACTTATTAGTAAAACCAATCGCCTCCGGGCGGCTTGAGTTGAAGTCTGGATAAGGATGCCGATCGTATGGTCGCTTGACCGACGACAGATCTTGCAAATGTCTGCCCTATCAACTATTGATGGTAGTGTAGAGGACTACCATGGTTGCGACGGGTAACGGGGAATCAGGGTTCGATTCCGGAGAGGGAGCCTGAGAAATGGCTACCACATCCAAGGAAGGCAGCAGGCGCGTAAATTACCCAATCCCGGCACGGGGAGGTAGTGACGAGAAATAACAATATGGACCTCTCTAACGATGGTCCATAATTGGAATGAATTGAGCATAAATCCTTCAATAAGGATCAAGTGGAGGGCAAGTCTGGTGCCAGCAGCCGCGGTAATTCCAGCTCCACTAGCGTATATTAAAGTTGTTGCGGTTAAAACGTTCGAAGTTGATTCCCCGTCCAGACACGCGACCGCCGCGGGCGCCCGGCACACGCCGGATACGTTCGTGCGCGAGCTCGCGGCTGCGACTCACAATGGTGTGCCTGGGCGTCAACCTCGTGATCGGTCGGGCACGTCCCGAGCCGGTGCGTGGTGCCCGGGCAGCTCCCATTTACCTTGAACAAATTAGAGTGCTTCAAGCAGGCTAGTACAAAAGCGTCCACACCCGCCCAGGGTTGGCGTTGGCCGAGAATAATCTTGCATGGAATAATGGAACATGACCTCGGTCTGAGTCTTTTGGTTGGTTTTGTATAGACCCAGAGGTAATGATTAACAGAAGTAGTTGGGGGCATTGGTATTACGGCGCGAGAGGTGAAATTCGTAGACCGTCGTAGGACCAACTGAAGCGAAAGCGTTTGCCATGGATGCTTTCATTAATCAAGAACGAAAGTTAGAGGATCGAAGGCGATTAGATACCGCCCTAGTTCTAACCGTAAACGATGCCAATCAGCAATTGGGAGACGCTACTACATTCGGTGCTCTCAGTAGCTTCCGGGAAACCAAAATCGGGTTCCGGGGGAAGTATGGTTGCAAAGTTGAAACTTAAAGGAATTGACGGAAGGGCACCACAAGAAGTGGAGCTTGCAGAGGCGTTTGACAGTTGACAGCGAACGGTGGTGTTTCCGTGAGCTGCGCAAAAAATTGTCGAAAAAAGGTGAAAAAAGTGTTTAAATTCTTTACAGAGTGCTTTAAAAGTGATAAAAAGGCGTTTGTTATCATTTGGAAGTGAATTTGGACCAAAAAACAGGAAAAAACAGTGAAAGTGTGGTATAAACAAAACCCCATACATTTTGTATGGAGGGGGTTTTTCACTGATTTGGCGGCTCTAAGCAACCGTTTTAGATGCGGTTTTCGCTGAAAACGCAAGACTGGGAGCCAATTTAGTGTTTTCGACGGAAAAACGGTGGATGCCGGTGGTCTGTACGCGGAAAAAACTGTAAAAAACATTCCGGCTATAGAAGAAGAAGAAGAAGAAGAAACTGTTTCTTGAAGCGTGCAGAAAAAGTGTCCGGATCTAATCGGAAGTGGTTTAAATCGTTAGATCGTGTCGTGATTAGTGGGTACAAGTGAAAACAGACCGAAAATCGGTCCATTTGGGCCGGAAAAAAGTGTGGGAAAAATCCAGATTGTGACGTTTCCACGTGGCGTCTTGTTCCGGATCTCACTTTTTTCACCCAATACGCAACGGATCTGGACGCATGTGGTGTTAAAAGAAGCGGAAAAGTGCCAGCTAGTGAAATAGTGCAAAAAACCGGAAAGAAAACGGTGAAAAATAACCAAAAAAAGTGCATTTATAGTGGTGACAAAAATTTGACATTGGACATGTCCCATGACCCATGGGACAAAAATAAATTCCCATGGGACAAAAAAATTCTGACATTAGTGAAAATTTTTTCAATTAAGAAAAAGTGTGTCATAAAATCGTGTAAACCAGTGGAGATTATTCAGAAAACTCTATAATAATTTTCGGGACATCTTGATAATTTTCCTGCCACCCATTTCCCCCCCGCACCCCGACCGAAAGGGAAAAAAATCCCTTAATAAGGGAAAATAAGGAATTGGGCGGGAAAATTCGAAAAGTGTACGGAAAATTCTAAAAACCGGTGGAAAGTGTTGAGAAAAATCATATGCAACTTTTGGTGGTGAAACGAGGTGTCCCCGCTCCCCATACCCCCCCTCCCCCTTCGTCAGAGCGCCGACGAGCGCCTTAATAAGGGAAATAGTGAGCGGAAATTTTTAAATAAGTACGGAAAATTCCGGGGTGTGGTTTTTCCCGTATAACGTGAGGAGGACAAATTTTTCAAGGAGTTTCTGGGGCACACCGCAAACCCCACTTCCCCCCACCCTCGCCTGAATATTGGCAAACTTTCAAAAAGGGGGATATTTAGGGGAAATTCAGTGCGAGTGCGTGAAAATTTGTGTGGTGTGTGTCCGAAGCCCCTCCGCCCCCCCACCTGCAACGGGAAACCATCCCAAACCGTGGAGACTTGGGTGGTAGGACAGGCGACGAACCTGCTAAGTGTTAGCGAGCAGGAAATCTTCCCGGTTTTCGTCATCTGGCGGGAGATGACGTAAATAGCGGATAGTTTGCGCCCGTCAACTCAAGATGGGATCAGACACCGACAACGGGGAGTCGGAATCTGATGTTCCGGTTGTTCCGGAATCACTGAAGAAGGCGGTGGTGAAGAAACGGCGTATAGGTGAGCCACCTCTTCAGCCACGAGTGGTGTTGGAGCCGATTGAGGTTTCACCAAGAACAATGGCGGCTTTCCATGGCACGACGCCACAGGAACCAGTGGCAACCAGCGAGGAGAATAATTCGGGTTTGCCGGCCTCCGCCGTCCCGATGGTGGTGGTTCTCTCCTCCCCCGAGCCAACCTCTTTAGAGGAAGAGATGCGGGAGGAGAATGGCTCACGGAGGACCGCAGCCACTACACCACCGATTCCGTCACCACGCAGGGTGACCTCACCGGAAGCAACGGCTGCTACCGTTCGACCAGTGAATTCGAATGGGGCGCCGGAGGGATCGCACCAGCTCATCGAGAGACTGTTGCAGAAGCTGGAAACGATGACCGAGAGGCTGACCCAAGTGACGGAGAGGCTGGAAGCCAGCGACCAGGAGAATAAAGTTCTTAGGCGAGAGCTTGAACTCTATAGGATGGGGACACGGACGGTGTCGGAGATGTACTCCTCCGCGGTTGGTACGGGCTTGGGAAACCAAGCGGTATCCCAGCCTGGACCCAGTAAGAAGACCGTTAAGCGGTCTCAAAAGCGCACGAGGGCACTGACCCGTGAGACAAGCGGTCCTGCCCACCATCGGTTGCTGGAGTTGCAGGACCAATTGCGCGCTGAAGCGGAAAAGGAAAGGCAGCAGCAGCAGAGACCGGGGCGTGAAGCAGTCCGCCCTCAGCCGCAGCAGATGTCTTATCGGGACGTCCTGTCACCTGGGTGGCAAACGGTTGGGCAGAGGCCTCCGAGGCAGCCTCAGCAACAACAGCGGCCCCAGCCGCCAAAGGCACCCCAACGTTTCCCCCAACCAGCCCAACGGACAAGTAGGAGACGACCAGACGCCATACTGGTGATACCGGCACCAGGCGTGAGCTTTGCCGATATGTATCGACCGATCCGGACCGCCCCTGCGCTAGAGGATGCGCAGAAATACATCCGGATTGGAAAGAGGACCCCAAAGGGCAACCTGCGGATGGACCTCACGCGCGAGGTCGACTCGCTTGCGCTGCGTGATCGTATCCAGGCAGTTCTTGGCGATAAAGGGACGGTCAAGGTGGTCACGGAGATGGCTGAGGTCATTGTCCGCAATGTGGACCATCTGACCGAGGAAGCCACAATCAAAGAGGCCCTGAAGTCGGCACTGAAGAAAGAGCCGACAGTGGCCTCGATCCGTATGTGGGAGCTGCCTGACGCTACCAAGCGGGCACGCCTTCGTCTGCCGCGGGCGGAAGCGGAGGCTATCATGAGCAGGACTGACCCCCTGCTCATCGACTACTCCGCCTGCAGGGTGGAGAGGGTGCCGAGGCTGGACGCTTCGATGCGTCGTTGCTTCCGCTGTCTCGAGCGAGGCCATTTGGCGGCCCACTGCACAGGGGTGGACCGCAGCAACTGCTGTATACGGTGTGGTGAGGCCGGTCATCGTGCGGCTGCATGTAAGCAGGAGGTGCGATGCATCAAGTGTGGTGGCCCTCATCGAATCGCCGCCTACAACTGCATTGGAGGAGGACGGCCTCAGTTGTGATGGCCCTAAGACTGCAGGTCCTCCAGCTAAATGCCAACCGGAGTAGAAGTGCCCAAGACCTGGCACTCAACACTATGAGGACGGAACGAGCTGATGTATTGGTGATGTGCGAGCTGTGCTCGGTCCCGGAGAACAACGCAAACTGGGTGGTAGACCGCGATAACAAGGTGGCGATTGTCGTGAGCGGTAGAACCCATCCAGTGCAACGCGTACGCAGTACGTGCTTCTCCGGCATCGTAGCGGCGGACGTAGCAGGCATTACCATCATCGCCTGCTATGCGTCACCGAGCATTGGGGTCCCCGAATTCGTCGGCATGCTGGAGCGTATCGAGACGCTTGCCTCGGGACACTCTCGTGTGCTGCTCGTAGGCGACTTTAACGCGTGGCACGGCACATGGGGTAGTGAACGCGTCAACATCAAGGGAGAGGAGCTGGCACAGCTTGTGGAAGAGCTCGGGCTTGAGGTGTTGAATCTGGGGAGGGATGATACCTTCCTTGGAAACGGCGTAGCTCGCCCGAGCATCGTCGATGTTGCTTTCGCAAGCTCCAACATCTGCCGCTCTGACCTGGTGGGGGACCCCGAGCAACAATGGAGGATGCTGGATGCCTACTCGTACAGCGATCACCGGTACATTCGCTTCACAGTTGGCGAGAACCAGGCAACAAGGAGTCATCGCACACGGGAAGAGACTTCGACAGTGCGTGCAGCAGGGCGTAGGTGGCAAACGCGGCAGTTTGATGGCGAGCTTTTTGCTATTGCGCTGCAGCGGATTCAGTACGAGGTTGGAGTTACCGATGCGGAGAGCCTGACACGCGCTCTCAGCCGAGCTTGTGGAGAAATTATGGCGGAGGTCACCCCGTACGTTGGCCACACCGGTAAACCGACGTATTGGTGGACGCCACAAATCGGTCAACTGCGCGAAGAGTGCCGCCAACTCTGGGAACGACGACAATCGCTCTCGGCTGCTGACGCTGAGGCTCGATCTGCAATGTCGGTGGATTTGCAGGAGGCACGCCATCGCCTGACAGCGGCGATACGCACAAGCAAGCGGGATCGGTACGCAGAATACATCCAGCATCTCGAGGAGGACGAGACAGGCCGGTGGCAGGGGGAGTTGCTGCAACGGCTCGGAGGGAGTCGCGTTGCACCAGAACGCGATCCGGCCAACCTGCAGCACATTGTGGATGTGCTCTTCCCGGAACACTCCCCTGTCAACTGGCCTGACATCGAACCAGACGGTGTACCGATTCGACCCATTACCGAACAGGAGCTGCTCAATATCGTTGCGGGTCTGAATCCGAGGAAGGCGCCAGGTTTGGACGGCGTGCCAAATGCCGCGCTGACTGCTGCTGTGCGGGCATACCCAGCTACACACGTTCGACTGTTCCAGCGGCTGCTGGACGACGGCCACTTTCCTCGCCAGTGGAAGACGGCCAAGCTGGTTCTCATTCCCAAGCCAGGAAAACCCCCCGGAGAACCGTCATCGGTCAGGCCGGTGATGCTGATCAACACTCCGGGGAAGCTGTTTGAACGAGTTCTGCTGGATCGTCTGAACGACCACATCGAGGTGCCATCAGGACCGCTACTTTCTGAGCAACAGTTCGGGTTCCGATGCGGGCGATCCACACTTCAGGCGGTGGAGTTGGTGATTGATGCTGCCAGATCCGCGATGAGCTTTGGACGTACAAACCAGCGAGACAAGCGTTGTCTGTTGGTTGTAGCGCTAGACGTCCGGAATGCATTCAACTCCGCGGACTGGCTGGCGATCTCACAGGCGCTGCAGGAAAAAGGAGTGCCCTCAAGACTGCGCAGCATCTTGCAGGAGTACTTCTCTGACCGCGTGTTGACGTACGACACGAACACCGGTCCGGTAACACGACAGGTAACGGCAGGAGTTCCGCAGGGGTCCATCTTGGGCCCCACGCTATGGAACATCCTGTACGATGGAGTGTTACGCCTGCAGCTGCCCGACGGAGCATCGGTCATCGGCTTCGCTGATGATCTGGCAGTACTGGCAAGGGGATGCACACCAGAGGAGGCAGCGGGAGTGGCCGAGCAGGCCGTAGCAATGATCTCTGCGTGGATGCAGCAACACCGTTTACAGCTGGCCCCGGAAAAAACCGAGGTGGTGCTCATCTCGAGTTTGCGTCGGGGCCACCCACAGGTGCCCGTAAGGATCGACGGAGTGGAAGTCCGCTCAAAGCAAGCAATACGCTACCTCGGGGTCATACTTCACGACCACCTCTCGTGGAAACCACACGTCGAGAAGGCAACCGCGAAGGCTCTCCGTGTGGTGAAGTTGGCCACCAGCGTGATGCCTAACCACGCTGGACCGAGGGTAGCGAAGCGTCGCTTGCTAGCAGCAGTTGCGGACTCGGTGGTGAAGTACGCGGCACCTATCTGGGCGGAAGCGGTGGAGCTGCAGTGGTGCAGAAGGAGATTGGAGCAGCTACAACGGCCTCTTGCGAGGGGGGTTGCGCGTACCTTTCGCACAGTCAGCTACGGAACAGCGGTAGTGTTGGCTGGGCTGATACCACTGCGCTTGCAAGTGGAGGAAGCTGCCCGGCGTCACAGGCGGCATCAACAGGCACTACAGCAAGGGGTGCTGATCGACCGTGACGTCATACAGAGGCTGGAAAGGTCAGCAACCATGGCGAAGTGGCAGAGTGATTGGAATCAGGAGTGCGGTCATCCGACCGCGAGTAGGTTCAAGCGCTGGGCACATCGCGTATTGCCAGACATCAGCGGTTGGGTAGGTCGGAAGCATGGAGAGATCGGATTCCACCTGAGTCAGATACTCTCCGGACACGGTTTCTTCCGGGAGTTTCTGCACGTCATGGGGTTCATCTCAGCCCCGACTTGCCCGTTCTGCACCGACTCAGCCGTGATCGAGTCAGCAGAACACGTGATGTTCCACTGCCCGAGGTTCGCGGACATAAGGGTGCAGCTCCTGACGAAAGACGACGGCGTAGTAGTAACACCGGAGGAGCTGGCAGGCTGGATGCTGGCAAGCCCAGCTAACTGGCAGCAGGCGGAACAGGCTGCAAAACGAGTTTGCACCTTCCTACAGCAGCGATGGCTGGATGACCAATCGGCCGAGAATGCTGCCATTTCCGGTGCTAACACGGAAGCACTGCGACACGCGGAAGTGAGACGGCGAGCTGACCGTCGAGCCAGCCGCAACGCTTACCAGCGGAGACGTCGTCGGGAGCAGCGGGAGAGGCGCCAGCTGATGGATGATGACGATGGAGGAGACAACAACCAACCAGCAGCAGCCAACAATCAACGCCCGGCTAGACCCGCTCGCAACTTGGCTCCGCCATCAGCTGAAGAAATTCTTCGCCGACGGTTAAGGCGGAACCAGCGTCAGCAGGAGTATCGGCGGCAATTGCGGGCCGGTACAATCCGGCCAGTGCGTTCGGGCCAACTGCGTCGGAGAAGGCAGCCGCCAGCGGAGGAGGAGCTTGAACGCCGACGTGCAAACCGGCGCGAACGAGAACGTCAAAGACGTCATGCCCGCAATGCGGTTGCCGACCGCCATCGCGAAGTGCTGTCGGCCGACGAAGAAGCCGCCATAACGGAGGCCGAGACAGCCACACGCTAGCTTGATGGAGCATACGCCTTTGGTCGCTTGCGTTGGTGGACGAGAGCGAGAGCGTACTCGAGCAGGCGTGTGCTTTAGTATTTACTTACTGTCTTGGTGAAGCGTCTCTTTTAGTATTGGCTTGGTAGCAAAGGCGCGTTAGGTGTTTATATGTCGTGATGAGTAATAAATGTTTTTGTTTGTACAGTCATGTTTGATCAGGAGGAGCACGGGCTCCTAACATTATAGTAGGTCTCAACGTGCAAAAACACCGGCAGCCACACCCGTGCAGGGAATGCTGTCGGTATTGGTGCGGTGTTTGCGTTTATTAATGTTAATGTTTCTCTGTTTACCATTAATAAAACTAAACACACTGTATTTAAAAAAAAAAAAAAAAAAAAAAGAAGTGGAGCTTGCGGCTTAATTTGACTCAACACGGGAAAACTTACCAGGTCCGAACTTATCGAGGTAAGACAGATTAAGAGCTCTTTCTCAAATTTAAGGGTAGTGGTGCATGGCCGTTCTTAGTTCGTGGAATGATTTGTCTGGTTAATTCCGATAACGAACGCGACTCAAACAAGCTAACTAGAACGCTGTCAGCAGTGTGCCTCCGGGCGCACCTGACGTTACGGGGCGGCGGCGCCTTCGCGGGCGGTCGTCGCACTAGTTTGCCCTGCTTAGCGGGACAACTTGTGTTTAGCAAGGTGAGAGTGAGCGATAACAGGTCCGTGATGCCCTTAGATGTTCTGGGCTGCACGCGTGCTACAATGTGGGCAGCA
>NW_023405086.1:0-5000 GCF_013141755.1 Anopheles stephensi | reverse complement strand
CCCAGCTGGCTTGCCTGGCTTGGCAATCAGCACCAACCGCGCCTTCTTCCATGGCCTCGGGAACTCGCCGCGCTGCAGAAGATCGCCATAGACTCGCGCGAACACCTCCGGGTGCTGGCGCACTGCTTCCTTTAGCGCTGCATTTGGGATGCCGTCAAGTCCCGGAGCTTTTGACGACGCCATCCTCGTTGCGGCCATAATCACCTCCTCGCTGGTGATCGGTGATACATCCGCTTCGTCGTCCATCTCAATCGCTGGCCACTCGAACGGCGGATGTGTCGGGAATAGGGTGTCTACAATCGGCTGTAGAACTGCGCGATCAGTCTCAGGTGGTGTGCGACTGCGCAGTTTGGCCATCACCACCTTGTACCCCATCCCGAACACATCATCCTCCACGCTATCGATCAGCTCCTGCATGCATCGTTCCTTGCTGTGGAGGATTTCCTGCGCAAGCAGCCCGCGTTGCCGAAGAAGATCGGAAGATGCGACGGCTCGATCTTCAGGAGTGGTAGCCCGATGGCGTTGTCCCTCAGCGACTGCGCAGCACTCCCGCAACCGCTCGATCTCAGGCGTCCACCAGTACATCTTCGGCGAGACACGAAAGGTTGGCCCGGTGACTCGCTGCATGACCCCGTCACAAGCAGCAGTTAAGCCGACGAGCAGTTCGTCCGGAGTTGATGCGAGGCTGAAGCGGCTGTTTGAGAGCGCTATCTCAAAGCACTCGCGATCGAACTGTGCCGTCTTCCACCTCACTCCGGCGTGCCTTGCTAGGCCGCTGGTGTTGTGCAGCCCTCCTCGTCGCTGTAGCTGGTGTTGATGCTGCTGATGTCGTCCACTCTGGCTTGTTCGCCTACTTGGAATGGCTACGCTGAATGCGATGTACCTGTGGTCACTGCCAGAGTATTTGTTGACGATACTCCATTCACCCGGAACTGCGACGCTTGGCGAGGCAAAGCTCACGTCGATCACGCTTTCACGTGCGACTCCGTTGCCGGTGAACGTTGGCTCGCTTCCAAGGTTCAGCGTCAGCAGCCCGAGATGGTTGACCGTTCCCATCAGATTCTCGCCTCGCGATGTTGTGCGAGCGCTGCCCCATTCCTCGTTCCACGCATTAAAGTCGCCTGCTAGCACCGTTGCAGGATACCCGGCGAGCGCCATTTCTACTGCTTCCAAATAGTCGTCGAACTCCGCATTGCTGATGCTGGGCGGTGCGTAACAGCTGGCAAAGGCAACGCCCCCGATTGTTGCAACCACCAATCCCGAGGCTGCGCTTCCTCCAAGATGTTGAATGGGGTATTCGCCGGTTGCAACAATAGCCACGTTCTGCTGCTCGTCGATCGCCCATTTGATGTTGTCACGCGGAGGCCTGTACAGTTCGCTGGCGATGACAACATGCGCGCCAACCTCCTTCGCCGTCTGCAGCATAAGATCTTGAGCTGCACGGCTCCGCCCGAGATTGATCTGCAGGACTTTTAACGTCGGCAGGTCGGGTGACCTATCGAGTGCGGGCCCTTGCAAATCGCGCAACACGGCTCCTCCTGGCAATCCATCGCCAGATGGCTCGTCTTCCCGCATCGGATGCAGGCGTCCGATCGATCGATCGCGCTCTTGCACTTCGCCTGCACGTGGCCGAGTTCCAGGCAACGGAAGCATCGTTGCAGCCAATCCTGTCGTTGCTGCACGCGGCTGACAGGACTCGAGGTGTACATCACCTTGATGTGCTGTCCTGCCAGCTTCTCCGCCGCCTTCTCGGAGACTCGAACCCAGGCCATCTTCGTCGAGTCGTTCATCGTGATCAGGCGAACCTCCTTCTCGCTGATGGGTTCCCCCGAAAGGGCTGTCAGCGCTTCCGCCACCTCCTTCACCGCCCCTAAAGGGTCGATATGATCTACTCGAACCTCGACTTTGTTGGTGATAAGTCTGCAACCGAGTGATGGGTTGTTTTATCGCAGAATGCCTTCACTGCGTTAAACACCTCCAACGAGTTTGCGGATTCCGGCAAGCTCATAACCAATCGCGAGCGTGATGTTCGCCGTCCATTCCGAGCACCTCAGACAGATGGGCCAGTTCTGTCGCCGAGCGAATCATCCGGTAGGCCTCCAAGTAGGCTTGACCCTCGCCTGGCGTGACTTCGATGGCGTCGGGACGATGTTTTGGCTGCCGATTAGTCACGTTTGTTGGAGCCTGCGCCTGCTGCTGGTTTTTGGACGCCGGCTGTGCTGCTGCTGTTTTCTGCTGCTGTGGTGGCTGCTTACGAGCCGGGCGCCGGACAACTTGCGCCCACGAGCCACCGTTATCGCCGATCGCATCCTCTGCAGCAGTAAGGGTGGGGAAGTCGCTGGATGGCTGCTGGCTTCGCTCACACCGTCTGCCGTTTCTGCTGCTGCTGTTGTTGCTGCTGCTGCTGCTGCTGCTGCTGCTGCTGCTGCTGCTGCTGCTGCTGCTTCTGCTGCTGCTTCTGCTGCTGCTGCTGCTGCTGCTGCTGCTGCGCTGCTTCTGCTGCTGCTGCTGTTGCTGTTTCGCCTGCTGCTGTTGCTGCTTCGCCTGCTGCTGCTGCTGCGACCCGGTGGCCGCCTGGCTGCGCTGTGCAAATGGTTGTAGTGGCGCGTCTGGAGAGGCATCTTGTTTTGGCTGCAAGCTTCCGGTAAGCTCAGCCATCTCGCGAATTTCCCTCCGCAGTGCTTGCACTTCCTTCCAGTGCCGGCTGTCAGCTTCCTCCTTCGCCGTTGAAGGTCTTGATCATGTCAAGAAGCCCCTTGCGCTCATCCAGATTTGCCTGCAGCAACAACCGAGTGCTTATAAGCTCATCGGACATTATCGCGAGCGTGTTCTCCAGCGATGCCAACGACGCCATAACAGGCGCCGCCTCAGGAGCCTCAGGAGCTGGCTTGTTGCTGGAAGTCGCCTTCGTCGCCTTCGTCGTACTGCTCGATGCTGTGCTGCTGCGAGTAAGCAACACTTTCGGCTCAGCGGTGAGTTTTTTCGCGCCCTCCATCATGGTAGTGTCCACGGACACCGTCCGAGGACGCAGTAATCTGCTCATACCTCACTCCGACGCCCTCTGGTGGTGAGGGTTTCTGCCGCAATAATGGAGACCCAAAACACGCTTTTCCGAGCGTAACTCCCCCAAATGGCTTCCAATTGTCTCGAACCCAACGGCGATTTGGTGTGTGATGATGTTGTGCACAATCTTCCAGAAGAACTCGACGCTCGTTTCCCCCCCTTCTTCCAGAAAAAACAGGAAAAACCGTTTGCAGACGTGGTTTTTTCCCGCTCGGGGGGTGGTAGGTGGAAGTAGGGGGCGGGATGGTGTTCCCGCAACCTCGTCTCAGGCTGCGTCAGTCGATAGAGGGTCGCGTTGGGGGTGCGGTCGAAAATTGGGAAACCCAGAAAACGCTTTTCCGGGCGTAACTCCCCCAAATGACGTCCCAATCGTCTCGGACCCAACAGGCGATTTGGTGTGTAATGATGTTGTGCACAACCTTGCCGAAGAACTCGACGCTCGTGTCCCCCCTCCTTCTGCCAGAAAAAACAGAAAAAACCGTTTAAGACGCGGTTTCCGCTCTGGGGGGGGGTGGGTGGAGGTAGGGGGGCGGGATGGTGTTCCCCGCAATCCTCGTCTCAGGCTGCGTCGAAAGAGGGGTCGCGTTGGGGGGTGCGGTCGGAAAATTGGGGAAAACCCAAAAAAAAACGCTTTTCGGGGCGTAACTCCCCCAAATGACGTCAATCGTCTCGGACCAACGGCGATTTGGCGTGTGATGGTGTTGTCCACAACCTTGCCGAAGAACCCGACGCTCGGTTCCCCCTCCTTCTGCCAGAAAACAGAAAAAACCGTTTTAGACGCGGTTTTTCCGCTCTGGGGGGGTGGTGGGTGGAGGTAGGGGGGCGGGATGATGTTCAGATGCTTCCTCTCTGCAAGCCGCGTCGATCGATACCCCACTGGTCGGTGGGGTGCGGCGTATGATTCGGCGACGGGGGGGGACCGGAAAAACGCTATTTTCCAGGGGGGTGGGGGGAAAACCTTTGGGGGGGGTATTTCGAGGTAAACGGACACCCCTCCCCGAACAAACCCCTATCGGGAGGACGCCTGGTTTTCCCGCTACGCCCGGAAAACTCTTCTGCTGCACACTTTTCCGGCTGGAACGCCCCTGGTGGTGGAAAACTGGTTGGGTTTTTGCGGGGGGGGTGGGGGGCACCCGCCCGAACAATCCGGTCCGAAGACCCCGATCGTCTATCTCCCCTCCTTCCCGGGAAAAATCGGAAAAAACCGTCTCGGGGGGGGTTTATCCGCTCTGGGGGGCTGGTGGTGGGTGGTGGGGGGGCGGGTGGCCACTTCCGAACTCCCTCTTCGAGACGCGTCGATGGAGGGGTCGCACGCCTGGATCGTGGACTGACCACCTGGTACCCAAGGGGGGGCAGAAAAGGCCCGCCGGGAAACTCCAGGAAACCAGGGCGGACAACCGTTCGAACACGGGTGCCGGGTGTTCCGTCCGGAAGAATTTTGAAATTCCAAACTCACTTTAACCGACGCCAAAATTTCACACACACGCCGCCATTTTCGCGACACCGAAAACCGCGTGCTTTTTTGGGTGGAAATTCCCCCGCCTATAACTCCGCGAGTTTTCCACGGATCCGCCGGGAATTTTCACAGCTTGTTCGCCTCCGGAAAACGCACAAACCACTATTGGCAGCTCTCTGCCAGCACTTATAGTTTGAGAGTTATAACACTCAAAGTTTTGCACTTTAACGTCCACAAAATGGCGTACTCCATGAAATCGTTAGTTCTGTCTTCACTGTTTGGTGCGTCTCAATAGCGCGCTTCTTTTGATACGTCACTTAAACAAATCGGTCCACTAATACGCGAGTTATTCCCGGAAAACCGTCCCCGAAAAAACTCCCCCAGTTTTCCGAATTTCCGGAAAAAATTCGGAGGGGGGTTCAGGATGGCAATCGGGGCCGGACACAAAAATCCACTGTCCTAACTACCGAATTTCCCGAGT
>NW_023405085.1:25000-40874 GCF_013141755.1 Anopheles stephensi | reverse complement strand
GCCCTCCATCAGGGTTTCCCTGACTTCGGCCTGATCAGGCATAGTTCACCATCTTTCGGGTCGCATCCTACGCACTCGAGGGATGCCCACTCGGGCTGCACGAGACAGCCGCGGGAACGGGACACCCCGGGATGGAGGGGCCCGACGAAGGCTTGCGCCCGTGCCGAACCCGTAATCCCTAGCAACCCTTGTTCGAGTTGTCTGTGCCTTTGGGTTTGAGTCGTGTGCGCAACCATTGCTGGTTACGCGACGCCCATTGGCTTGCGCGCAAGATAGACTTCTTGGTCCGTGTTTCAAGACGGGTCCCGGAGGTTGCCTCAATGCATAGTGCGTCATCGCCGATCGGGGGGTCGAGTGCTTCTAGGCCTTCGGCTACAAGGCTGCTCCCTAGACCCCGGTCGTACGTTCCATCGTGCTTCCAGCGGCGCACCAAGACTCGGTCGGACCCGCGCCTCTCGGGTGTGAAAGGCGCGGAGACCCCCGTTGGGAGCGGCCGCCAAGCCGCCCCTACTAGGGAGCCGTCCACCACGAGCCAGGGCCTATTGCCGGAATGATATGCTCACGCAGATGCGCAATGGATCGCGATGTCCGTTTGCTGCGGATCGATAAGTGCACGGTAGGCCCGGAGGCCCACCGCTGAATATCGCCGCCCGGATCATTGAGTTCAACGGGTTTGCGTCCCCCTAGGCAGTTTCACGTACTATTTGACTCTCTATTCAGAGTGCTTTTCAACTTTCCCTCACGGTACTTGTTCGCTATCGGTCTCATGGCGGTATTTAGCTTTAGAAGGAGTTTACCTCCCACTTAGTGCTGCACTATCAAGCAACACGACTCCATGGAGCCGGCCGTCTGCCACCACAGTCCTGTGCCGTTCTACGGGCCTATCACCCTCTGTGGGATAATGGGCCACCTTCAAGTTAGACTTGAACTGTTTGCACCGTGCGTAGCAGATAACGGACCGGTCCAGTACACGGCATCGGACAGACGAGGCCCCCTCGTCGTCCCTACGTGCTGAGCTCTTCCCGTTTCGCTCGCAGCTACTCAGGGAATCCCGGTTGGTTTCTCTTCCTCCTCTTATTAATATGCTTAAATTCTGAGGGTCGTCACACATCACTTGAGGCCTACAGACTCCACTGTCACAATGATGCGACGGGAGAAGCGGTGATAAATCACCCCTGTCGTGCTAACCTCACTCACCACACGGCGTGAGCACGTCTCGCGACTGCAACTGGATGCGAGGAAAGATACGAGCGCGTTGGGCCGCAAGTGTTACTCGACCCGAGCCAACCGGTGGAAGTCCCCGTGCAATTGGTGATAACCTTATATGCTGTGGTGGATACATCCGTTGGTTGATACTAGAGGTCGAACCGTGCGACTTGACGCGCGCTCGCTCTTCACCCATGCTCACATGTGTGTGTGTGTGTTTAGGTTTGTGTACCATACCTCGTATGTCTCTCTGTGTTAGCACTCTCACTTTCAGCGCCCACGGTCCCGACAAGGATGCGGATCCGAGCACGCCATGCTGCGACAGCCTACCCCCCTATGATGGGGTCAGGACGGTCAGTTTGGTTAGAGTGTTGAGATAACTTGGTAGGCACTCAAGGATGTGTGCATCGGTCGGGTTGAGTCGTCCGATGCGCCATATGCGTTCAACGTGTCGATGTTCATGTGTCCTGCAGTTCACATTCTGACGCGCATTTAGCTGCGGTCTTCATCGATCCATGAGCCGAGTGATCCCCTGCCTAGGGTTTAACGTACACACCGAACTAGTTGATGAATGGAACCGAAGTCCATCCATCCATTATACACATACCAACACACAACTCTGGTTCCCTAGTACCACACTGCAGGCGCCCACGGCCCCGACGGATGCGGAGCCGAGCACGCCAAAGTGCGACTGTCGATCACCCCGTTGTGACACGACAATCAGTCAGTGTATAAGGTACCCGGTACTACCAAAGTGTGCGTCTTTACTGACCTTCGCCGAGGCAGTGGTATGTGTATCCCTTTGAAAGAGTTGCTTTCGCTCAACTCTACCAAGTGTGCTACACCATCTTGTGGTTGTAGCGTGCGCGTCAGCATGTGATGCCGACGATGCGTTTGGCAACCTCACTCCCGGACTTGTTTGATCGGTAATGATCCTTCCGCAGGTTCACCTACGGAAACCTTGTTACGACTTTTACTTCCTCTAAATCATCAAGTTCGGTCAACTTCGGCCGTGCCAACTGCAGCTCACGAAGGAACCGCGGAAGGTATGCCTCCAGAGACCTCACTAAATAATCCATCGGTAGTAGCGACGGGCGGTGTGTACAAAGGGCAGGGACGTAATCAGCGCTAGCTAATGACTAGCACTTACTAGAAATTCCAGGTTCATGGGGACCGTTGCAGTCCCCAATCCCAACTAAATGAGCATTTGGGTGATTTCCCGTTCCTCTCGGAATGGGGGCGCCTATTGGCGAGAACACGCTGCTGCCCACATTGTAGCACGCGTGCAGCCCAGAACATCTAAGGGCATCACGGACCTGTTATCGCTCACTCTCACCTTGCTAAACACAAGTTGTCCCGCTAAGCAGGGCAAACTAGTGCGACGACCGCCCGCGAAGGCGCCGCCGCCCCGTAACGTCAGGTGCGCCCGGAGGCACACTGCTGACAGCGTTCTAGTTAGCTTGTTTGAGTCGCGTTCGTTATCGGAATTAACCAGACAAATCATTCCACGAACTAAGAACGGCCATGCACCACTACCCTTAAATTTGAGAAAGAGCTCTTAATCTGTCTTACCTCGATAAGTTCGGACCTGGTAAGTTTTCCCGTGTTGAGTCAAATTAAGCCGCAAGCTCCACTTCTTTTTTTTTTTTTTAAATTGCATTCGTTTATTCATTTAAATTTATAAATGTTTTGCCGCGTTACTTATTTATAAACAATAAACGATACAGAAACACGCATGAACAATTATAAAACGAATAAACCTCTCCATTGCCGGCGGCCTTCCCGACGGAGGCGTAGCCACCGGCTGCAATGGCGTCCCTGACTACATTTAGTAAGGGCACGCGCCCCGCCTAGCTATTCGTAAACGCAACATTAAAAATGAAGGACTTACGTTTACACACCTAACATTAACGAAGCGGGCGTGCCCGCGGTTCGTCGAGTCTCCATTTTTCCTAATACTAACGATGAGTATGTACGCACACACACATGCACACACATAATCACGCTAACACTTTGACGCTTACGGTGGGACAGAACAAACATCCGCACAAAACGTAAACGAACAAGACGGACCTAACTCTCACCGTGCACGCGCACGCTCTCTCTCCCACTGCTGGTCGGGTACGAACATCCGCACAAAGCGGACGACGCAAAATGCCGAACGTACCCGAACCGAGCGCACGCGCGCTCTCTCTCGCCCGACTGTGCTAGAACGAACGACCGCACAAAGCGGAGACGGCAAAATGCCGGTCTCGCCCGGTCGTGTTTTCGCACGCTCGCTGACTGGCCGATCGTTTCGGCCGTAACCGCTCCCACTCAACGCGTAGACGTGTTGGTGGTCGCGATGGCGGCTTCTACGTCGGCCGACATTAAGCCGCGATGGCGATCCTGTCGCTCGTGGCGGCGTTGGCGTTCTCGCGCGCGCCTGTTGGCCCGTCGTCGGGCTAGCTCCTCCTCCGTCGGCGGTGCTCTACTTCGACGAGTTCGGCCCGAACGCAATGGCGGCAATGTACCCGCGCGTAATTGGGCGCGGTATTCCCGCTGCCGTTGGTTCCGCCTTAGCCGACGACGAAGTAACACTTCGGCCGATGGCGGAACCCGTTCGGGCCGAACTGGGCGTTGACTCTCCTGCTGCTGATTGGACGGGTGCTGTTGTTGGTCCATGTCCATCTCCCCGATGGCGGATGTCTGCCGTTGCCGGCGTCTTCGCCGTTGGCCAGCGTTTCTGGCTTCACGGCGGACCTGTTGCCGAACGCGTTCCGCCAGCTCATTGGCGGAAACGATCCCGCCAGCGATGGCCGCGTTTTCGGCAACCTGCTGCTCCAGCCACCTTTGTTGTAGGAAGCTGCAGATCCGCCGTGCTGCCGTGGCCGTTCGCTGCCAAGCCTCCGGGCTCGACAGCAGAAAACGCTCCAGCTCATCGGGGGAAATGACGACGCCGTCCGCGTCCGTCAGGAACTGCACTCTTATGTCGGCGAACCTCGGACAGTGGAACACCACGTGCTCTGCCGACTCCACGGTGTTGTCGGCGCAGAATGGGCAGGTCGGGGCAGAGGTGAAACCCATAGCATGTAGGTACTCCCGGAAGAAGCCATGTCCGGAGAGTACCTGGCTAAGGAAGAAATCAACCTCGCCGTGCTTCCTACCTACCCAGCCGGCAATATCCGGCAGCACGCGGTGAGCCCATCGTAGGAACCTGCTCGCGGTCGGATGAGCGGCATCCTGGTCCCACGATGTCTGCCACTGTCTTATGGTTGCCGAGTGCTCCAGCCGCTTGATGACCTCCTTGTCTATCAGCACCCGCCTCTGCAACGCCCGTTGGTGCCTGGTATAGCACCGCGCGATCTCGTCCACCTGCAGGTGTAGCGGGACCAGTCCAGCCAGCACTACCGCCGTGTCGTAGCCGACGGTACGGAAGGTCCTGGCGACACCTTTCGCCAAAGGTCGCTGCAGCTGCTCCAGTTTCCGCCTGCACCACTGGAACTTCACCGCCTCCGCCCAGATGGGTGCCGCGTATCGCACAACCGAGTCCGCCACTGCTGCCAGCAGCCGACGTTTAGCCATCCTCGGTCCGGCGTGGTTGGACATCACGCCGGTGGCCAGCTTCACCACACGGAGTGCCTTTGCGGTGGCCTTCTCGACGTGTGGCTTCCACGAGAGGTGGTCGTGAAGCATGACCCCGAGGTAGCGTATCGCCGGCTTCGAGCGGACCTCGACGCCGTTGATCACTACGGGCACCGCTGGATGGCCCCGACGCAGACTGGAGATGAGGACGATCTCCGTCTTTTCCGGGGCCAGCTGCAACCGATGTTGCTCCATCCAGGCGGAAATCGCTGCCACAGCTTCCTCTGCTACACCTGCCGCCTCCTCCGGTGTACACCCCTTGGCGAGTACTGCCAGGTCGTCCGCAAAGCCGATGACGGATGCACCTTCCGGCAGCTGCACTCCGAACACGCCGTCGTACAGGATATTCCACAGGGTGGGGCCCAGAATGGACCCCTGCGGAACACCTGCCGTTACTCGGCGTGTTACCGGACCGGAGCTGGTATCATACGTCAGCTCACGGTCGGAGAAGTACTCCTGCAGGATGCTGCGCAGTCCTGAGGGCACTCCTTTGGTCTGCAGCGCCAGTGCTATGGCCTGCCAGTCTGCGGAATTGAAGGCGTTACGGACGTCCAGAGCAACGACAAGCAGGCAGCGCTTGTCGCGTCTATTCGTTCGCCCGAAACTCATCGCAGATCTGGCAGCCTCCATCACCAGCCCAACCGCCTGAAGTGTCGACCGACCACGCCGAAAGCCGAACTGGTATTCGGAGAGGAGCGGCTCCGTCGGCATCTCGATGTGGTCGTTCAGGCGGTTCAGCAGTACTCGCTCGTACACCTTGCCGGGCGTGTCCAGCAACATCACCGGTCTCACCGATGACGGCTCGCCCGGGGGTTTTCCCGGTTTGGGAAGCAGCACCAGCTTCGCCTTCCTCCATTGCCGCGGGAAGCGGCCAGCATCCATCTGCTCCTGGAGGAGCCTCGCGAACGTCGTCGGATGCGCCCGGATGGCAGCCGAAAGGGCAGCGTTCGGCAGTCCATCCAGACCGGGCGCCTTCCGAGGGTTCAGGCCAGCTGCGATGTCGAGCAACTCCTGCTCCGTCACTGGCCTGATGTCGACGCCGTCCGATTCGATGGTAGGCCAGGCAACAGGGGGGTGGTTCGGGCACAGCGCGTCCACAATGCGCTGCAGAACGGCCGGATCGCGTTCTTGTGCGACGCGGCTCCCTCCGAGCCGTCGCAGGAGCTCCCCCTGCCACCTACCCGTCTCATCATCCTCCAGGTGTTGCAGAAACTCATTGTAACGGTCCCGCTTGCTAGCCCGGATCTCAGCTGTCAGCAGCTGGCGGGCCTCCTGGTGCCGTGCAGAAGCTGTTCTGCGGGCTGCCGTGTCGCTAGTCGGTACCCTGCTGTACCGTTCCCAAGCCAGGCGGCAGTTCTCCCGTAGCCGGCCGATTTCTGGTGTCCACCAGTACGCCGGACGTCCTGTGTGGCCGACTGACGGGGAAACCTCCGCCATGATCTCGCTGCACGCCCGGCTCAGGGTTCGGGTCAGGCCCTCAGGGTCCGTGGCCTCCTCCACGAAGTTGGCTGCCCGCAACGCGATGTCGAACAGCTCCCGGCTAAACTCCTTTGCCCGCCAGCGTCTGCCCGCTGCTCTCACTGCTGGTGCTGCTTCTGCTCCCGTAGAGTTGCGGCTCGTTGCCGCCGGCCTTTCCCCCACCTCGAAGCGGATGTACCGGTGGTCGCTGAATGAGTAAGTTCCCAGCATCCTCCATTGCCTGTCGGGGTCCCCGACGAGGTCCTGCCTGCTGATGGAAGTACTGGCGAAGGCGACGTCCACAATGCTCGGGCGAGCGACGCCGTTCCCGAGGAAGGTGGCTTCCCTCCCCAGGTTCAGGACGTCGAGCCCGAGACCCTCCGCCAGCTGTAGCAGTTCCTCGCCCTTCGCGTTGGTCCTGCTGCTGCCCCAGGCGCTATGCCAGGCGTTGAAGTCGCCGGCAAGCAACACTCGGGGGCGTCCTGAGGCGAGCACCTCAATGCGTTGCAGCATCTCGACAAACTGGGGAACCCCGATGCTTGGCGACGCGTAACACGCTATGATCGTGACGCCTGCCACGTCCGCCGCCACGATGCCGGGAAAACTCGAGCTCCAGATCCGCTGAACCGGGTGGGAGTATCCGCTCGCGACAATGGCCACCAGCCTGTCGCGGTCCACCACCCAGTTTGCGTTCCCGTCCGGAACCGAACTCAGCTCGCACACCACCATAACGTCCACCCGCTCCGTCCGCATTGTGTGGAGAGCCAGGTCCTGCGCACTCCGACTCCTGTTGGTGTTAACCTGCAGGACCTGGAGGTGGCTCCCCACAGACATGCTTAGCGGCGGGGGGGAAGGTTAGCTCCCCTGCAGCCGTGCGCTGCAATTCGATGTGGTCCTCCACACCGAATGCAGCTAACCGCACTGCTGCAGCTGGCCGCCCGATGGCCAGGAGCTCCGCATCTGATGCAGCAGTTGCTGCGATCGGGCCCGACGCAGTCCGCTGCCATGTGGCCCCTTTCCAGGCACCGGAAGCAACGGCGCTTTGCCGCCTCCAGCCTGGGGGCCTCCTCCAGCCGACACGAGGAGTAGTCTATAATAAGGCGATCTTTTTGGAGCAGGGCTTCCGCTTCCACTCGCGGTAGCCGCACGCGGGCCCGCTTTGTGGCATCTGCCCGCTCCCAGATGCGAAGCGAGGCCACCGCTGGCTCCTTGGCGAGTGCCGCCTTCAACGCCTCCCTGATCGTCTCCTCCTCCGTGAGGTTGTCGACGTTTTTCAGAACAACCTCCGCCATCTCCGTCAGGACCCTGGCGGATCCCAGCTCTCCCAGCGTGGACTGAATGCGGCTGCACAGCGCCGCCGAGTCCATGTCCCGTGCCAGCTCCATCCGAAGGTTCCCCTTCGGTGTCCGCTTGCCGATACGGATGCAGTGCTGGACATCCTCCAGGGCCGGGCTCGTCCGGATGGGTCGGTACATCTCGGCGAAGGAGACCCCCGGTGCTGGGACCACCAGAATGGCGTCTGGTCGTCGCCTTTTCGTCCGCCGGTTTGCCTGTGCGGGGCGTTGGCTCTTGGTTGCTGGTTGCGGCCGCTGCCGCTGCTGAGGTGCAGCTGAAGGCTGGGCCTTTTGCCGCTTCCCCACAACCTGCCAACCACCTACCAGGGCGTCACGGTAGGATTGCTGCTGCTGCCGCCTGGTTTCCGATGCCGGAAAGTCGTACGGCTGTTGCAGGGGCTGGGACCGCTGCCCGTGCCCGCTCCTCGCCCTCATCTGCTTCTCTTCCTCCTGGATCTCACGGCGCAGCTGCTCCTGCAGTTCCAGCATGCGATGCTGGGCAGGACCCTGCGACTGGCGTGCCTCGGCTCTCTCCCTCTGCTGAGAGCGCCTGAGTGTCCTTTTGCTGGGCTGCAACTTGGAAGAGGCTTGGTTTCCCAAGCGCACGCCAGTCGCTGAATTCTCCAGCTGCACAACGGTTCGCACCCCCGTTCGATATATATCGAGCTCCGCACGGAGCCTCGAATTCTCCTCCTGGCTCTTTCGGTAAAGAGCGGTAAGCTCCTCGAGCTTCTCCAACACCCGCTCGTACTGCCGCGCATGTCTGTCCGACACTTCTGCCGTCGGGAAGCTGGTCGGCTCCGATGCGGCTGGTGCCAGCATCTCAGGAGACATAGACCTCCTCGGCGACGGCGTCGGGGCGGGGGCGGTACGCTTCCGCGCTCCCTCGTCCGGCTCTTCCAACGGTGTTCTCGGGGCTGGCTTGGGTGCCCCCTGAGAGCTCCGTAGTGACGACATCGTCCCTGGCGACAATTCCAGGGGTGTCACCACTACGCGCGGAGAAAGTCTCCTTTTCTTTGTCTTGATGATTTCGGGGACCACCTCCACCGAATCATCGCTCTCTACTCCCGACATTATGCTGCTGCACGGTTCGTCGCTTTGTCCAGCGTTAAAGTCACTGGACACGTGCGCCTGGCCGGTATGCAGCCCGCATTTGATTATAGCACGCTTGTTTGTGCGGAGCTTTTGGTTTGTGTCTCCGGAGAAACTTCCGCTAGTGCCCCATAGAGGGCGCTGGTGGCACTAGGGGGGAATTCTCCCAGGACAACAACCGGGATGACCGATGGTGTGCCCACTGTCCAGACGTCAAACCACGGCACGTCACCCTACGCACGCACTCACCGACACAGCCAAGCCCTTACGTGCTAAGTTCACGTGCCCTTAGCACGTGGTATCTGCTTGCTGGTCAACGCACTTTTCCGCACTGTTTTTCACTGAATGTTTCTTCCCTCGTTAGGGGGTAATGTTTTATCACTGTTCCGCTCCTGTCCGTAACAAAATACGCTGCACAGCGGCTGCGGGCTCCCCTTCAACCGCACCGAAAGGGAGCGCTACGCTCGCACGCACTAACGGAACCACACACGCACCCTTCGTGGCCACACGCACCGGTGCACGACGCAATGTTTGTGTGCCAAAATCGACGTTTTTCCACTGTTTTTCACCAAAACTTCACGGTGTTTGCGCAAAATATGTGTTCGTACACCACTCTAACAAATTTGCACCACCACTTTGTAAGTTTTTTAAACGAAAAACACTATATCATAAGGAGCTCACGGAAAGCGTCCGCTTGCTTCCTTTGACAGCTCGCCTCTGCAAGCTCCACTTCTTGTGGTGCCCTTCCGTCAATTCCTTTAAGTTTCAACTTTGCAACCATACTTCCCCCGGAACCCGATTTTGGTTTCCCGGAAGCTACTGAGAGCACCGAATGTAGTAGCGTCTCCCAATTGCTGATTGGCATCGTTTACGGTTAGAACTAGGGCGGTATCTAATCGCCTTCGATCCTCTAACTTTCGTTCTTGATTAATGAAAGCATCCATGGCAAACGCTTTCGCTTCAGTTGGTCCTACGACGGTCTACGAATTTCACCTCTCGCGCCGTAATACCAATGCCCCCAACTACTTCTGTTAATCATTACCTCTGGGTCTATACAAAACCAACCAAAAGACTCAGACCGAGGTCATGTTCCATTATTCCATGCAAGATTATTCTCGGCCAACGCCAACCCTGGGCGGGTGTGGACGCTTTTGTACTAGCCTGCTTGAAGCACTCTAATTTGTTCAAGGTAAATGGGAGCTGCCCGGGCACCACGCACCGGCTCGGGACGTGCCCGACCGATCACGAGGTTGACGCCCAGGCACACCATTGTGAGTCGCAGCCGCGAGCTCGCGCACGAACGTATCCGGCGTGTGCCGGGCGCCCGCGGCGGTCGCGTGTCTGGACGGGGAATCAACTTCGAACGTTTTAACCGCAACAACTTTAATATACGCTAGTGGAGCTGGAATTACCGCGGCTGCTGGCACCAGACTTGCCCTCCACTTGATCCTTATTGAAGGATTTATGCTCAATTCATTCCAATTATGGACCATCGTTAGAGAGGTCCATATTGTTATTTCTCGTCACTACCTCCCCGTGCCGGGATTGGGTAATTTACGCGCCTGCTGCCTTCCTTGGATGTGGTAGCCATTTCTCAGGCTCCCTCTCCGGAATCGAACCCTGATTCCCCGTTACCCGTCGCAACCATGGTAGTCCTCTACACTACCATCAATAGTTGATAGGGCAGACATTTGCAAGATCTGTCGTCGGTCAAGCGACCATACGATCGGCATCCTTATCCAGACTTCAACTCAAGCCGCCCGGAGGCGATTGGTTTTACTAATAAGTGCACCAGTTCCACCGCCCGCAAGCGGACAGCGGTCCCGGCATGTTGCATGTATTAGCTCTGGCTTTTCCACAGTTATCCAAGTAACTGATGGGTGGATGATCTTGTGAATTATGGCTGTTGTACTGAGCCTTATGCGGTTTCACATTCATTTATGTTTGTACTTAGACATGCATGGCTTAACCTTTGAGACAAGCGTATATTACTGGTAGGATCAACCAGAATTCGTCTTCGTCAATTGCTTGTTCGATATTTTTTGTCTACCAGGGCACCAGTCCCCGCAGACTCTCTTTCTACGTTCATCAGGTGACACAATCTTTGTTGTGACCACTCTCATTGACCTGCGGCAGTACACCGACTCCACAGCGCCAATAACCACACGAGCAAAGGTTGTTCAGGAGGATGTCAGATTATCGATGTACATCGTACACCAACATTTGACGTACCGAGGCATTACACCCCGCACGCCCCCAACAGGACCAATCAAGGCTCGCATACGACCTGCGACTTACTGCGGCTCCCTGAAGGTCCCCGTAGGACGACCATCACCAGTTAAGGTGTAGTTGACTTGTCAGGGCACGGTAGTCCCCACAAGTCCCCGATTATTCGTGGATATCGTCCTACGATTGTTTCTGACTCCTTTTGCTCCCCGCAGGTCCCCGTAGGACGACCATCACCAGTTAAGGTGTAGTTGACTTGTCAGGGCACGGTAGTCCCCACAAGTCCCCGATTATTCGTGGATATCGTCCTACGAGTTTTTGTGACCCTTGGGTTCCCGGCAGGTCCCCGTAGGACAACCATCACCAGTTAAGGTGTAGTTGACTTGTCAGGGCACGGTGGTCCCCACAAGTCCCCGATTATTCGGAGATATTGTCCTACGAGTTTTAGTGACCCTTTTGTTCCCCGCAGGTCCCCGTAGGACGACCATCACCAGTTAAGGTGTAGTTGACTTGTCAGGGCACGGTAGTCCCCACAAGTCCCCGATTATTCGTGGATATCGTCCTACGAGTTTTTGTGACCCTTGGGTTCCCGAACTTTGCTACGATGGTTCTGCCTCCAGAGGAGACTTATGAACACTTCGTATCATTTCTTACACCGAACCATGGGATCGCGAGATTGCTCCCGGATCCCTAATCACCTTACATTTTCGTTTCGTTTCCGTACACTACGATGAGCTAATTCAATTTGTTTGTTCGTCTGGCGAACGTTTTATTGCGGAATTACCGCGGTACTTCCAGCCGGGTATGGCTGCCGTACGACCTACAGGATAGATCATCGAACCACTTTTCGTGCATATTGTCCGTCGAGGGTATCACCTCGATACCCCCAACAGACCTTTGGACACTTCCTCACTACTCCTTGGAGCAGCAATCAGGGAACCATATAGTAGGAACAGCCGAATATGGAACTCTTTTCGTACTTTGGACACCTCCTATAACTTGTATGGCGACTTCGGGGACCTTCATTTCGTTCTCAGTTGGTACCCCTATTTCGGTCTTTGGACACCTCGTCTTACCCGTATAACTCACTTTAGGTCCACTTATTTGCCTGATATCTCATCGTGAACCCGTTTTTCGTACACCGTACACACCTAGGAACACCACATATGCGTTTCCCTTTCGATCGTGAAGTTTTCAAATTTTTCGATTTTTGGTCCTAGAAATTCATGAACGGTGGGAGACCAAAATTTTTCATAAAAAAAAATTTTCACCGTTTGACCATAAAAACCTTCTTTTCGTACATACCCCATCATTTCTTCACGTTTTAGGCCATTTCTGAAATTTTCGCTTCGATAGTGTGTCCCCTATAATACAAAATGAACATTTTGCATCTCCCACAAGTGGCCATTTTTTTCCGCCACTGAAGAACACGACCTCGGGAACTCGGACCTAGGACGTGGCCATGTAAGTCATAGGCCACCCCAACTTTTGCAAAATACTGTTTCTTTTCACTTTTCATGATCTAAGGCGCGTTCCGACGGCGTTTTGAACAAATTTATGAGAAAAAAAATTTTGACCCTCGGACCAAAATTTTTTCGTTCGGGGCCCCATGGCCTATGGCCAGTATGGGAACTCGGGATGCCGATATGACAAAATTTGTCAAAAAATCACTAAAAAGTCGCTATGGCCCATTATTTAGAGCTTGTTGAGACCTTTCTAAAACACCTTGGTTGACCCCTGTCCGATAAGTAGTTTTCGAGATATTCGAGAAAATGTGATTTTTTGGGACTTAGAAAATTTTTGACCCGTACCCTAAGAAAAAGTGATTTTTTCATAGGACAATTTTTTCTTCGCAAATACTGTTTGGTTTCACTTTTCATTATTAGAAACGCGTTCCGAAGCCATTTTCATCAAAATCTCGTGAAAAAAAAATTTCACCCCCGGACCAAAAGTTGGCCGTTCGGTGCCCTATGGCCTATGGCCAGTATGGGAACCAAGGATGCCGATATGCGAAAAAGTGTCAAAAAATCACTTGAAAGTCGCTATGGCTCATTAAATAGAGCTTGTAAAGACCTTTCTAAAACACCTTGGTTGACCCCTGTCCGATACGTAGTTTTCGAGATATTCGAGAATAAGTGATTTTTTGGGACTTAGAAAATTTTTGACCCGTACCCTAAGAAAAAGTGATTTTTTCATAGGACAATTTTTTCTTCGCAAATACTGTTTGGTTTCACTTTTCATTATTAGAAACGCGTTCCGAAGCCATTTTCATCAAAATCTCGTGAAAAAAAAATTTCACCCCCGGACCAAAAGTTGGCCGTTCGGTGCCCTATGGCCTATGGCCAGTATGGGAACCAAGGATGCCGATATGCGAAAAAGTGTCAAAAAATCACTTGAAAGTCGCTATGGCTCATTAAATAGAGCTTGTAAAGACCTTTCTAAAACACCTTGGTTGACCCCTGTCCGATACGTAGTTTTCGAGATATTCGAGAATAAGTGATTTTTTGGGACTTAGAAAATTTTTGACCCGTACCCTAAGAAAAAGTGATTTTTTCATAGGACAATTTTTTCTTCGCAAATACTGTTTGGTTTCACTTTTCATTATTAGAAACGCGTTCCGAAGCCATTTTCATCAAAATCTCGTGAAAAAAAAATTTCACCCCCGGACCAAAAGTTGGCCGTTCGGTGCCCTATGGCCTATGGCCAGTATGGGAACCAAGGATGCCGATATGCGAAAAAGTGTCAAAAAATCACTTGAAAGTCGCTATGGCTCATTAAATAGAGCTTGTAAAGACCTTTCTAAAACACCTTGGTTGACCCCTGTCCGATACGTAGTTTTCGAGATATTCGAGAATAAGTGATTTTTTGGGACTTAGAAAATTTTTGACCCGTACCCTAAGAAAAAGTGATTTTTTCATAGGACAATTTTTTCTTCGCAAATACTGTTTGGTTTCACTTTTCATTATTAGAAACGCGTTCCGAAGCCATTTTCATCAAAATCTCGTGAAAAAAAAATTTCACCCCCGGACCAAAAGTTGGCCGTTCGGTGCCCTATGGCCTATGGCCAGTATGGGAACCAAGGATGCCGATATGCGAAAAAGTGTCAAAAAATCACTTGAAAGTCGCTATGGCTCATTAAATAGAGCTTGTAAAGACCTTTCTAAAACACCTTGGTTGACCCCTGTCCGATACGTAGTTTTCGAGATATTCGAGAATAAGTGATTTTTTGGGACTTAGAAAATTTTCGACCATGATATATATGAAAAGTGATTTTTTCATAGGACAATTTTTTCTTCGCAAATACTGTTTGGTTTCACTTTTCATTATTAGAAACGCGTTCCGAAGCCATTTTCATCAAAATCTCGTGAAAAAAAAATTTCACCCCCGGACCAAAAGTTGGCCGTTCGGTGCCCTATGGCCTATGGCCAGTATGGGAACCAAGGATGCCGATATGCGAAAAAGTGTCAAAAAATCACTTGAAAGTCGCTATGGCTCATTAAATAGAGCTAGTAAAGACCTTTCTAAAACACCTTGGTTGACCCCTGTCCGATAAGTAGTTTTCGAGATATTCGAGAATATGTGATTTTTTGGGACTTAGAAAATTTTCGACCATGACATATATGAAAAGTGATTTTTTCATAGGACCAAAAAGTTTGTCCAAATAGGGTTTTGGTTCACTTTTTATGGTCAGATAAGTGATCCGATGCTATTTTCATGATCATTAGAGGGATTTCACGCTGTGACCAAAAATTTTCATACTTCATACTTGTCCCCGTGCCGTATATGGGAGGACCGGGGGAAGATGTGTTTGTAAGTCGTGATGTTCAGTGACGGATTTCTGGGACTTAGAAAAAAAATGTGCTCTCAGGCACATTATATGTTTCATACACACATAGTTTTCATTCTTCATACTTGTCCCGGTGCCGTATATGGGAGGACCGGGGGAACATGTCTTCGTAAGTCGTGATGTTCAGTGACGGATTTCTGGGACTTAGAAAAAAAATGTGCTCTCAGGCACATTATATGTTTCATACACACATGATTTTCATTCTTCATACTTGTCCCCGTGCCGTATATGGGAGGACCGGGGGAACATGTCTTCGTAAGTCGTGATGTTCAGTGACGGATTTCTGGGACTTAGAAAAAAAATGTGCTCTCAGGCACATTATATGTTCCATACACACATGATTTTCATTCTTCATACTTGTCCCCGTGCCGTATATGGGAGGACCGGGGGAACATGTCTTCGTAAGTCGTGATGTTCAGTGACGGATTTCTGGGACTTAGAAAAAAAATGTGCTCTCAGGCACATTATATGTTCCATACACACATGATTTTCATTCTTCATACTTGTCCCCGTGCCGTATATGGGAGGACCGGGGGAAGATGTGTTTGTAAGTCGTGATGTTCAGTGACGGATTTCTGGGACTTAGAAAAATAAATGTACCCTTAGGCACATTATTTGTATCAATAATTGTATCCCCAGCCTTTCATGGGGAACTTTTCCGTATTCCCGGACTTGTACATTTTTCGGGTTCCACCTCCCGACAATGTATCTCTACTGTGCATTACGTACCTGATAACGCACGGCACCCATTGGGTGACTCCACTTAACCATCTTTCGATAATGCCCGTGTTGCAGATATAATCCCAACACCTACCAGGCTTTATATGTACATCGAACGTTACATACGATGCACCCCGTATTCCCGGACTTGTACATTTGTCGGGTTCCACCTCCCGACAATGTATCTCTACTGTGCATTACGTACCTGATAACGCACGGCACCCATTGGGTGACTCCACTTAACCATCTTTCGATAATGCCCGTGTTGCAGATATAATCCCAACACCTACCAGGCTTTATATGTACATCGAACGTTACATACGATGCACCCCGTATTCCCGGACTTGTACATTTTTCGGGTTCCACC
>NW_023405085.1:5000-17500 GCF_013141755.1 Anopheles stephensi | reverse complement strand
AACGAATAAACCTCTCCATTGCCGGCGGCCTTCCCGACGGAGGCGTAGCCACCGGCTGCAATGGCGTCCCTGACTACATTTAGTAAGGGCACGCGCCCCGCCTAGCTATTCGTAAACGCAACATTAAAAATGAAGGACTTACGTTTACACACCTAACATTAACGAAGCGGGCGTGCCCGCGGTTCGTCGAGTCTCCATTTTTCCTAATACTAACGATGAGTATGTACGCACACACACATGCACACACATAATCACGCTAACACTTTGACGCTTACGGTGGGACAGAACAAACATCCGCACAAAACGTAAACGAACAAGACGGACCTAACTCTCACCGTGCACGCGCACGCTCTCTCTCCCACTGCTGGTCGGGTACGAACATCCGCACAAAGCGGACGACGCAAAATGCCGAACGTACCCGAACCGAGCGCACGCGCGCTCTCTCTCGCCCGACTGTGCTAGAACGAACGACCGCACAAAGCGGAGACGGCAAAATGCCGGTCTCGCCCGGTCGTGTTTTCGCACGCTCGCTGACTGGCCGATCGTTTCGGCCGTAACCGCTCCCACTCAACGCGTAGACGTGTTGGTGGTCGCGATGGCGGCTTCTACGTCGGCCGACATTAAGCCGCGATGGCGATCCTGTCGCTCGTGGCGGCGTTGGCGTTCTCGCGCGCGCCTGTTGGCCCGTCGTCGGGCTAGCTCCTCCTCCGTCGGCGGTGCTCTGCTTCGGCGAGTTCGGCCCGAACGCAATGGCGGCAATGTACCCGCGCGTAATTGGGCGCGGTATTCCCGCTGCCGTTGGTTCCGCCTTAGCCGACGACGAAGTAACACTTCGGCCGATGGCGGAACCCGTTCGGGCCGAACTGGGCGTTGACTCTCCTGCTGCTGATTGGACGGGTGCTGTTGTTGGTCCATGTCCATCTCCCCGATGGCGGATGTCTGCCGTTGCCGGCGTCTTCGCCGTTGGCCAGCGTTTCTGGCTTCACGGCGGACCTGTTGCCGAACGCGTTCCGCCAGCTCATTGGCGGAAACGATCCCGCCAGCGATGGCCGCGTTTTCGGCAACCTGCTGCTCCAGCCACCTTTGTTGTAGGAAGCTGCAGATCCGCCGTGCTGCCGTGGCCGTTCGCTGCCAAGCCTCCGGGCTCGACAGCAGAAAACGCTCCAGCTCATCGGGGGAAATGACGACGCCGTCCGCGTCCGTCAGGAACTGCACTCTTATGTCGGCGAACCTCGGACAGTGGAACACCACGTGCTCTGCCGACTCCACGGTGTTGTCGGCGCAGAATGGGCAGGTCGGGGCAGAGGTGAAACCCATAGCATGTAGGTACTCCCGGAAGAAGCCATGTCCGGAGAGTACCTGGCTAAGGAAGAAATCAACCTCGCCGTGCTTCCTACCTACCCAGCCGGCAATATCCGGCAGCACGCGGTGAGCCCATCGTAGGAACCTGCTCGCGGTCGGATGAGCGGCATCCTGGTCCCACGATGTCTGCCACTGTCTTATGGTTGCCGAGTGCTCCAGCCGCTTGATGACCTCCTTGTCTATCAGCACCCGCCTCTGCAACGCCCGTTGATGCCTGGTATAGCACCGCGCGATCTCGTCCACCTGCAGGTGTAGCGGGACCAGTCCAGCCAGCACTACCGCCGTGTCGTAGCCGACGGTACGGAAGGTCCTGGCGACACCTTTCGCCAAAGGTCGCTGCAGCTGCTCCAGTTTCCGCCTGCACCACTGGAACTTCACCGCCTCCGCCCAGATGGGTGCCGCGTATCGCACAACCGAGTCCGCCACTGCTGCCAGCAGCCGACGTTTAGCCATCCTCGGTCCGGCGTGGTTGGACATCACGCCGGTGGCCAGCTTCACCACACGGAGTGCCTTTGCGGTGGCCTTCTCGACGTGTGGCTTCCACGAGAGGTGGTCGTGAAGCATGACCCCGAGGTAGCGTATCGCCGGCTTCGAGCGGACCTCGACGCCGTTGATCACTACGGGCACCGCTGGATGGCCCCGACGCAGACTGGAGATGAGGACGATCTCCGTCTTTTCCGGGGCCAGCTGCAACCGATGTTGCTCCATCCAGGCGGAAATCGCTGCCACAGCTTCCTCTGCTACACCTGCCGCCTCCTCCGGTGTACACCCCTTGGCGAGTACTGCCAGGTCGTCCGCAAAGCCGATGACGGATGCACCTTCCGGCAGCTGCACTCCGAACACGCCGTCGTACAGGATATTCCACAGGGTGGGGCCCAGAATGGACCCCTGCGGAACACCTGCCGTTACTCGGCGTGTTACCGGACCGGAGCTGGTATCATACGTCAGCTCACGGTCGGAGAAGTACTCCTGCAGGATGCTGCGCAGTCCTGAGGGCACTCCTTTGGTCTGCAGCGCCAGTGCTATGGCCTGCCAGTCTGCGGAATTGAAGGCGTTACGGACGTCCAGAGCAACGACAAGCAGGCAGCGCTTGTCGCGTCTATTCGTTCGCCCGAAACTCATCGCAGATCTGGCAGCCTCCATCACCAGCCCAACCGCCTGAAGTGTCGACCGACCACGCCGAAAGCCGAACTGGTATTCGGAGAGGAGCGGCTCCGTCGGCATCTCGATGTGGTCGTTCAGGCGGTTCAGCAGTACTCGCTCGTACACCTTGCCGGGCGTGTCCAGCAACATCACCGGTCTCACCGATGACGGCTCGCCCGGGGGTTTTCCCGGTTTGGGAAGCAGCACCAGCTTCGCCTTCCTCCATTGCCGCGGGAAGCGGCCAGCATCCATCTGCTCCTGGAGGAGCCTCGCGAACGTCGTCGGATGCGCCCGGATGGCAGCCGAAAGGGCAGCGTTCGGCAGTCCATCCAGACCGGGCGCCTTCCGAGGGTTCAGGCCAGCTGCGATGTCGAGCAACTCCTGCTCCGTCACTGGCCTGATGTCGACGCCGTCCGATTCGATGGTAGGCCAGGCAACAGGGGGGTGGTTCGGGCACAGCGCGTCCACAATGCGCTGCAGAACGGCCGGATCGCGTTCTTGTGCGACGCGGCTCCCTCCGAGCCGTCGCAGGAGCTCCCCCTGCCACCTACCCGTCTCATCATCCTCCAGGTGTTGCAGAAACTCATTGTAACGGTCCCGCTTGCTAGCCCGGATCTCAGCTGTCAGCAGCTGGCGGGCCTCCTGGTGCCGTGCAGAAGCTGTTCTGCGGGCTGCCGTGTCGCTAGTCGGTACCCTGCTGTACCGTTCCCAAGCCAGGCGGCAGTTCTCCCGTAGCCGGCCGATTTCTGGTGTCCACCAGTACGCCGGACGTCCTGTGTGGCCGACTGACGGGGAAACCTCCGCCATGATCTCGCTGCACGCCCGGCTCAGGGTTCGGGTCAGGCCCTCAGGGTCCGTGGCCTCCTCCACGAAGTTGGCTGCCCGCAACGCGATGTCGAACAGCTCCCGGCTAAACTCCTTTGCCCGCCAGCGTCTGCCCGCTGCTCTCACTGCTGGTGCTGCTTCTGCTCCCGTAGAGTTGCGGCTCGTTGCCGCCGGCCTTTCCCCCACCTCGAAGCGGATGTACCGGTGGTCGCTGAATGAGTAAGTTCCCAGCATCCTCCATTGCCTGTCGGGGTCCCCGACGAGGTCCTGCCTGCTGATGGAAGTACTGGCGAAGGCGACGTCCACAATGCTCGGGCGAGCGACGCCGTTCCCGAGGAAGGTGGCTTCCCTCCCCAGGTTCAGGACGTCGAGCCCGAGACCCTCCGCCAGCTGTAGCAGTTCCTCGCCCTTCGCGTTGGTCCTGCTGCTGCCCCAGGCGCTATGCCAGGCGTTGAAGTCGCCGGCAAGCAACACTCGGGGGCGTCCTGAGGCGAGCACCTCAATGCGTTGCAGCATCTCGACAAACTGGGGAACCCCGATGCTTGGCGACGCGTAACACGCTATGATCGTGACGCCTGCCACGTCCGCCGCCACGATGCCGGGAAAACTCGAGCTCCAGATCCGCTGAACCGGGTGGGAGTATCCGCTCGCGACAATGGCCACCAGCCTGTCGCGGTCCACCACCCAGTTTGCGTTCCCGTCCGGAACCGAACTCAGCTCGCACACCACCATAACGTCCACCCGCTCCGTCCGCATTGTGTGGAGAGCCAGGTCCTGCGCACTCCGACTCCTGTTGGTGTTAACCTGCAGGACCTGGAGGTGGCTCCCCACAGACATGCTTAGCGGCGGGGGGGAAGGTTAGCTCCCCTGCAGCCGTGCGCTGCAATTCGATGTGGTCCTCCACACCGAATGCAGCTAACCGCACTGCTGCAGCTGGCCGCCCGATGGCCAGGAGCTCCGCATCTGATGCAGCAGTTGCTGCGATCGGGCCCGACGCAGTCCGCTGCCATGTGGCCCCTTTCCAGGCACCGGAAGCAACGGCGCTTTGCCGCCTCCAGCCTGGGGGCCTCCTCCAGCCGACACGAGGAGTAGTCTATAATAAGGCGATCTTTTTGGAGCAGGGCTTCCGCTTCCACTCGCGGTAGCCGCACGCGGGCCCGCTTTGTGGCATCTGCCCGCTCCCAGATGCGAAGCGAGGCCACCGCTGGCTCCTTGGCGAGTGCCGCCTTCAACGCCTCCCTGATCGTCTCCTCCTCCGTGAGGTTGTCGACGTTTTTCAGAACAACCTCCGCCATCTCCGTCAGGACCCTGGCGGATCCCAGCTCTCCCAGCGTGGACTGAATGCGGCTGCACAGCGCCGCCGAGTCCATGTCCCGTGCCAGCTCCATCCGAAGGTTCCCCTTCGGTGTCCGCTTGCCGATACGGATGCAGTGCTGGACATCCTCCAGGGCCGGGCTCGTCCGGATGGGTCGGTACATCTCGGCGAAGGAGACCCCCGGTGCTGGGACCACCAGAATGGCGTCTGGTCGTCGCCTTTTCGTCCGCCGGTTTGCCTGTGCGGGGCGTTGGCTCTTGGTTGCTGGTTGCGGCCGCTGCCGCTGCTGAGGTGCAGCTGAAGGCTGGGCCTTTTGCCGCTTCCCCACAACCTGCCAACCACCTACCAGGGCGTCACGGTAGGATTGCTGCTGCTGCCGCCTGGTTTCCGATGCCGGAAAGTCGTACGGCTGTTGCAGGGGCTGGGACCGCTGCCCGTGCCCGCTCCTCGCCCTCATCTGCTTCTCTTCCTCCTGGATCTCACGGCGCAGCTGCTCCTGCAGTTCCAGCATGCGATGCTGGGCAGGACCCTGCGACTGGCGTGCCTCGGCTCTCTCCCTCTGCTGAGAGCGCCTGAGTGTCCTTTTGCTGGGCTGCAACTTGGAAGAGGCTTGGTTTCCCAAGCGCACGCCAGTCGCTGAATTCTCCAGCTGCACAACGGTTCGCACCCCCGTTCGATATATATCGAGCTCCGCACGGAGCCTCGAATTCTCCTCCTGGCTCTTTCGGTAAAGAGCGGTAAGCTCCTCGAGCTTCTCCAACACCCGCTCGTACTGCCGCGCATGTCTGTCCGACACTTCTGCCGTCGGGAAGCTGGTCGGCTCCGATGCGGCTGGTGCCAGCATCTCAGGAGACATAGACCTCCTCGGCGACGGCGTCGGGGCGGGGGCGGTACGCTTCCGCGCTCCCTCGTCCGGCTCTTCCAACGGTGTTCTCGGGGCTGGCTTGGGTGCCCCCTGAGAGCTCCGTAGTGACGACATCGTCCCTGGCGACAATTCCAGGGGTGTCACCACTACGCGCGGAGAAAGTCTCCTTTTCTTTGTCTTGATGATTTCGGGGACCACCTCCACCGAATCATCGCTCTCTACTCCCGACATTATGCTGCTGCACGGTTCGTCGCTTTGTCCAGCGTTAAAGTCACTGGACACGTGCGCCTGGCCGGTATGCAGCCCGCATTTGATTATAGCACGCTTGTTTGTGCGGAGCTTTTGGTTTGTGTCTCCGGAGAAACTTCCGCTAGTGCCCCATAGAGGGCGCTGGTGGCACTAGGGGGGAATTCTCCCAGGACAACAACCGGGATGACCGATGGTGTGCCCACTGTCCAGACGTCAAACCACGGCACGTCACCCTACGCACGCACTCACCGACACAGCCAAGCCCTTACGTGCTAAGTTCACGTGCCCTTAGCACGTGGTATCTGCTTGCTGGTCAACGCACTTTTCCGCACTGTTTTTCACTGAATGTTTCTTCCCTCGTTAGGGGGTAATGTTTTATCACTGTTCCGCTCCTGTCCGTAACAAAATACGCTGCACAGCGGCTGCGGGCTCCCCTTCAACCGCACCGAAAGGGAGCGCTACGCTCGCACGCACTAACGGAACCACACACGCACCCTTCGTGGCCACACGCACCGGTGCACGACGCAATGTTTGTGTGCCAAAATCGACGTTTTTCCACTGTTTTTCACCAAAACTTCACGGTGTTTGCGCAAAATATGTGTTCGTACACCACTCTAACAAATTTGCACCACCACTTTGTAAGTTTTTTAAACGAAAAACACTATATCATAAGGAGCTCACGGAAAGCGTCCGCTTGCTTCCTTTGACAGCTCGCCTCTGCAAGCTCCACTTCTTGTGGTGCCCTTCCGTCAATTCCTTTAAGTTTCAACTTTGCAACCATACTTCCCCCGGAACCCGATTTTGGTTTCCCGGAAGCTACTGAGAGCACCGAATGTAGTAGCGTCTCCCAATTGCTGATTGGCATCGTTTACGGTTAGAACTAGGGCGGTATCTAATCGCCTTCGATCCTCTAACTTTCGTTCTTGATTAATGAAAGCATCCATGGCAAACGCTTTCGCTTCAGTTGGTCCTACGACGGTCTACGAATTTCACCTCTCGCGCCGTAATACCAATGCCCCCAACTACTTCTGTTAATCATTACCTCTGGGTCTATACAAAACCAACCAAAAGACTCAGACCGAGGTCATGTTCCATTATTCCATGCAAGATTATTCTCGGCCAACGCCAACCCTGGGCGGGTGTGGACGCTTTTGTACTAGCCTGCTTGAAGCACTCTAATTTGTTCAAGGTAAATGGGAGCTGCCCGGGCACCACGCACCGGCTCGGGACGTGCCCGACCGATCACGAGGTTGACGCCCAGGCACACCATTGTGAGTCGCAGCCGCGAGCTCGCGCACGAACGTATCCGGCGTGTGCCGGGCGCCCGCGGCGGTCGCGTGTCTGGACGGGGAATCAACTTCGAACGTTTTAACCGCAACAACTTTAATATACGCTAGTGGAGCTGGAATTACCGCGGCTGCTGGCACCAGACTTGCCCTCCACTTGATCCTTATTGAAGGATTTATGCTCAATTCATTCCAATTATGGACCATCGTTAGAGAGGTCCATATTGTTATTTCTCGTCACTACCTCCCCGTGCCGGGATTGGGTAATTTACGCGCCTGCTGCCTTCCTTGGATGTGGTAGCCATTTCTCAGGCTCCCTCTCCGGAATCGAACCCTGATTCCCCGTTACCCGTCGCAACCATGGTAGTCCTCTACACTACCATCAATAGTTGATAGGGCAGACATTTGCAAGATCTGTCGTCGGTCAAGCGACCATACGATCGGCATCCTTATCCAGACTTCAACTCAAGCCGCCCGGAGGCGATTGGTTTTACTAATAAGTGCACCAGTTCCACCGCCCGCAAGCGGACAGCGGTCCCGGCATGTTGCATGTATTAGCTCTGGCTTTTCCACAGTTATCCAAGTAACTGATGGGTGGATGATCTTGTGAATTATGGCTGTTGTACTGAGCCTTATGCGGTTTCACATTCATTTATGTTTGTACTTAGACATGCATGGCTTAACCTTTGAGACAAGCGTATATTACTGGTAGGATCAACCAGAATTCGTCTTCGTCAATTGCTTGTTCGATATTTTTTGTCTACCAGGGCACCAGTCCCCGCAGACTCTCTTTCTACGTTCATCAGGTGACACAATCTTTGTTGTGACCACTCTCATTGACCTGCGGCAGTACACCGACTCCACAGCGCCAATAACCACACGAGCAAAGGTTGTTCAGGAGGATGTCAGATTATCGATGTACATCGTACACCAACATTTGACGTACCGAGGCATTACACCCCGCACGCCCCCAACAGGACCAATCAAGGCTCGCATACGACCTGCGACTTACTGCGGCTCCCTGAAGGTCCCCGTAGGACGACCATCACCAGTTAAGGTGTAGTTGACTTGTCAGGGCACGGTAGTCCCCACAAGTCCCCGATTATTCGTGGATATCGTCCTACGATTGTTTCTGACTCCTTTTGCTCCCCGCAGGTCCCCGTAGGACGACCATCACCAGTTAAGGTGTAGTTGACTTGTCAGGGCACGGTAGTCCCCACAAGTCCCCGATTATTCGTGGATATCGTCCTACGAGTTTTTGTGACCCTTGGGTTCCCGGCAGGTCCCCGTAGGACAACCATCACCAGTTAAGGTGTAGTTGACTTGTCAGGGCACGGTGGTCCCCACAAGTCCCCGATTATTCGGAGATATTGTCCTACGAGTTTTAGTGACCCTTTTGTTCCCCGCAGGTCCCCGTAGGACGACCATCACCAGTTAAGGTGTAGTTGACTTGTCAGGGCACGGTAGTCCCCACAAGTCCCCGATTATTCGTGGATATCGTCCTACGAGTTTTTGTGACCCTTGGGTTCCCGAACTTTGCTACGATGGTTCTGCCTCCAGAGGAGACTTATGAACACTTCGTATCATTTCTTACACCGAACCATGGGATCGCGAGATTGCTCCCGGATCCCTAATCACCTTACATTTTCGTTTCGTTTCCGTACACTACGATGAGCTAATTCAATTTGTTTGTTCGTCTGGCGAACGTTTTATTGCGGAATTACCGCGGTACTTCCAGCCGGGTATGGCTGCCGTACGACCTACAGGATAGATCATCGAACCACTTTTCGTGCATATTGTCCGTCGAGGGTATCACCTCGATACCCCCAACAGACCTTTGGACACTTCCTCACTACTCCTTGGAGCAGCAATCAGGGAACCATATAGTAGGAACAGCCGAATATGGAACTCTTTTCGTACTTTGGACACCTCCTATAACTTGTATGGCGACTTCGGGGACCTTCATTTCGTTCTCAGTTGGTACCCCTATTTCGGTCTTTGGACACCTCGTCTTACCCGTATAACTCACTTTAGGTCCACTTATTTGCCTGATATCTCATCGTGAACCCGTTTTTCGTACACCGTACACACCTAGGAACACCACATATGCGTTTCCCTTTCGATCGTGAAGTTTTCAAATTTTTCGATTTTTGGTCCTAGAAATTCATGAACGGTGGGAGACCAAAATTTTTCATAAAAAAAAAATTTTCACCGTTTGACCATAAAAACCTTCTTTTCGTACATACCCCATCATTTCTTCACGTTTTAGGCCATTTCTGAAATTTTCGCTTCGATAGTGTGTCCCCTATAATACAAAATGAACATTTTGCATCTCCCACAAGTGGCCATTTTTTTCCGCCACTGAAGAACACGACCTCGGGAACTCGGACCTAGGACGTGGCCATGTAAGTCATAGGCCACCCCAACTTTTGCAAAATACTGTTTCTTTTCACTTTTCATGATCTAAGGCGCGTTCCGACGGCGTTTTGAACAAATTTATGAGAAAAAAAATTTTGACCCTCGGACCAAAATTTTTTCGTTCGGGGCCCCATGGCCTATGGCCAGTATGGGAACTCGGGATGCCGATATGACAAAATTTGTCAAAAAATCACTAAAAAGTCGCTATGGCCCATTATTTAGAGCTTGTTGAGACCTTTCTAAAACACCTTGGTTGACCCCTGTCCGATAAGTAGTTTTCGAGATATTCGAGAAAATGTGATTTTTTGGGACTTAGAAAATTTTTGACCCGTACCCTAAGAAAAAGTGATTTTTTCATAGGACAATTTTTTCTTCGCAAATACTGTTTGGTTTCACTTTTCATTATTAGAAACGCGTTCCGAAGCCATTTTCATCAAAATCTCGTGAAAAAAAAATTTCACCCCCGGACCAAAAGTTGGCCGTTCGGTGCCCTATGGCCTATGGCCAGTATGGGAACCAAGGATGCCGATATGCGAAAAAGTGTCAAAAAATCACTTGAAAGTCGCTATGGCTCATTAAATAGAGCTTGTAAAGACCTTTCTAAAACACCTTGGTTGACCCCTGTCCGATACGTAGTTTTCGAGATATTCGAGAATAAGTGATTTTTTGGGACTTAGAAAATTTTTGACCCGTACCCTAAGAAAAAGTGATTTTTTCATAGGACAATTTTTTCTTCGCAAATACTGTTTGGTTTCACTTTTCATTATTAGAAACGCGTTCCGAAGCCATTTTCATCAAAATCTCGTGAAAAAAAAATTTCACCCCCGGACCAAAAGTTGGCCGTTCGGTGCCCTATGGCCTATGGCCAGTATGGGAACCAAGGATGCCGATATGCGAAAAAGTGTCAAAAAATCACTTGAAAGTCGCTATGGCTCATTAAATAGAGCTTGTAAAGACCTTTCTAAAACACCTTGGTTGACCCCTGTCCGATACGTAGTTTTCGAGATATTCGAGAATAAGTGATTTTTTGGGACTTAGAAAATTTTTGACCCGTACCCTAAGAAAAAGTGATTTTTTCATAGGACAATTTTTTCTTCGCAAATACTGTTTGGTTTCACTTTTCATTATTAGAAACGCGTTCCGAAGCCATTTTCATCAAAATCTCGTGAAAAAAAAATTTCACCCCCGGACCAAAAGTTGGCCGTTCGGTGCCCTATGGCCTATGGCCAGTATGGGAACCAAGGATGCCGATATGCGAAAAAGTGTCAAAAAATCACTTGAAAGTCGCTATGGCTCATTAAATAGAGCTTGTAAAGACCTTTCTAAAACACCTTGGTTGACCCCTGTCCGATACGTAGTTTTCGAGATATTCGAGAATAAGTGATTTTTTGGGACTTAGAAAATTTTTGACCCGTACCCTAAGAAAAAGTGATTTTTTCATAGGACAATTTTTTCTTCGCAAATACTGTTTGGTTTCACTTTTCATTATTAGAAACGCGTTCCGAAGCCATTTTCATCAAAATCTCGTGAAAAAAAATTTCACCCCCGGACCAAAAGTTGGCCGTTCGGTGCCCTATGGCCTATGGCCAGTATGGGAACCAAGGATGCCGATATGCGAAAAAGTGTCAAAAAATCACTTGAAAGTCGCTATGGCTCATTAAATAGAGCTTGTAAAGACCTTTCTAAAACACCTTGGTTGACCCCTGTCCGATACGTAGTTTTCGAGATATTCGAGAATAAGTGATTTTTTGGGACTTAGAAAATTTTTGACCCGTACCCTAAGAAAAGTGATTTTTTCATAGGACAATTTTTTCTTCGCAAATACTGTTTGGTTTCACTTTTCATTATTAGAAACGCGTTCCGAAGCCATTTTCATCAAAATCTCGTGAAAAAAAATTTCACCCCCGGACCAAAAGTTGGCCGTTCGGTGCCCTATGGCCTATGGCCAGTATGGGAACCAAGGATGCCGATATGCGAAAAAGTGTCAAAAAATCACTTGAAAGTCGCTATGGCTCATTAAATAGAGCTTGTAAAGACCTTTCTAAAACACCTTGGTTGACCCTGTCCGATACGTAGTTTTCGAGATATTCGAGAATATGTGATTTTTGGGACTTAGAAAATTTTCGACCCATGACATATATGAAAAGTGATTTTTTCTAGGACCAATTTATGTTCAAATAGTTTTGGTTCACTTTTTATGGTCAGAAAAGCGATCCGAATGCTATTTTCATGATCATCTAGAGGTTATATTCACGCTATGTGACCAAAAATTTTCATATTCATACTTGTCCCGTGCCGTATATGGAGGACCGGGGAACATGTGTATTTGTAAGTCGTGATGTTCAGTGACGGATTTCTGGGACTTTAGAAAAAAAATGTGCTCTCAGGACATTTATATGTTCATACACACATTATTTTCATTCTTCTACTTGTCCCGTGCCGTATATGGGAGGACCGGGGGAACATGTCTTCGTAAGTCGTGATGTTCAGTGACGGATTTCTGGGACTTAGAAAAATAAATGTACCCTTAGGCACATTATTTGTATCAATAATTGTATCCCCAGCCTTTCATGGGGAACTTTTCCGTATTCCCGGACTTGTACATTTTTCGGGTTCCACCTCCCGACAATGTATCTCTACTGTGCATTACGTACCTTATAACGCACGGCACCCATTGGGTGACTCCACTTAACCATCTTTCGATAATGCCCGTGTTGCAGATATAATCCCAACACCTACCAGGCTTTATATGTACATCGAACGTTACATACGATGCACCCCGTATTCCCGGACTTGTACATTTTTCGGGTTCCACCTCCCGACAATGTATCTCTACTGTGCATTACGTACCTTATAACGCACGGCACCCATTGGGTGACTCCACTTAACCATCTTTCGATAATGCCCGTGTTGCAGATATAATCCCAACACCTACCAGGCTTTATATGTACATCGAACGTTACATACGATGCACCCCGTATTTCCCGGACTTGTACATTTTTCGGGTTCCACCTCCCGACAATGTATCTCTACTGTG
>NW_023405084.1:27500-34386 GCF_013141755.1 Anopheles stephensi | reverse complement strand
AAGCGTACCGCCCCCCGCCCCGACGCCGTCGCCGAGGAGGTCTATGTCTCCTGAGATGCTGGCACCAGCCGCATCGGAGCCGACCAGCTTCCCGACGGCAGAAGTGTCGGACAGACATGCGCGGCAGTACGAGCGGTGTGTTGGAAAGCTCGAGGAGCTTACCGCTCTTTACCGAAAGAGCCAGGAGGAGAATTCGAGGCTCCGTGCGGAGCTCGATATATATCGCACGGGGGTGCGAACCGTTGTGCAGCTGGAGAATTCAGCGACTGGCGTGCGCTTGGGAAACCAAGCCTCTTCCAAGTTGCAGCCCAGCAAAGGACACTCAGGCGCTCTCAGCAGAGGGAGAGAGCCGAGGCACGCCAGTCGCAGGGTCCTGCCAGCATCGCATGCTGGAACTGCAGGAGCAGCTGCGCCGTGAGATCCAGGAGGAAGAGAAGCAGATGGGGCGAGGAGCGGGCACGGGCAGCGGTCCCAGCCCCTGCAACAGCCGTACGACTTTCCGGCATCGGAAACCAGGCGGCAGCAGCAGCAATCCTACCGTGACGCCCTGTAGGTGGTTGGCAGGTTGTGGGGAAGCGGCAAAAGGCCCAGCCTTCAGCTGCACCTCAGCAGCGGCAGCGGCCGCAACCACAACCAAGAGCCAACGCCCCGCACAGGCAACCGGCGGACGAAAAGGCGACGACCAGACGCCATTCTGGTGGTTCCAGCACCGGGGTCTCCTTCGCCGAGATGTACCGACCCATCCGGACGAGCCCGGCCCTGGAGGATGTCCAGCACTGCATCCGTATCGGCAAGCGGACACCGAAGGGGAACCTTCGGATGGAGCTGGCACGGGACATGGACTCGGCGGCGCTGTGCAGCCGCATTCAGTCCACGCTGGGAGAGCTGGGATCCGCCAGGGTCCTGACGGAGATGGCGGAGGTTGTTTCGAAAAACGTCGACAACCTCACGGAGGAGGAGACGATCAGGGAGGCGTTGAAGGCGGCACTCGCCAAGGAGCCAGCGGTGGCCTCGCTTCGCATCTGGGAGCGGGCAGATGCCACAAAGCGGGCCCGCGTGCGGCTACCGCGAGTGGAAGCGGAAGCCCTGCTCCAAAAAGATCGCCTTATTATAGACTACTCCTCGTGTCGGCTGGAGGAGGCCCCCAGGCTGGAGGCGGCAAAGCGCCGTTGCTTCCGGTGCCTGGAAAGGGGCCACATGGCAGCGGACTGCGTCGGGCCCGATCGCAGCAACTGCTGCATCAGATGCGGAGCTCCTGGCCATCGGGCGGCCAGCTGCAGCAGTGCGGTTAGCTGCATTCGGTGTGGAGGACCACATCGAATTGCAGCGCACGGCTGCAGGGGAGCTAACCTTCCCCCCCGCCGCTAAGCATGTCTGTGGGGAGCCACCTCCAGGTCCTGCAGGTTAACACCAACAGGAGTCGGAGTGCGCAGGACCTGGCTCTCCACACAATGCGGACGGAGCGGGTGGACGTTATGGTGGTGTGCGAGCTGAGTTCGGTTCCGGACGGGAACGCAAACTGGGTGGTGGACCGCGACAGGCTGGTGGCCATTGTCGCGAGCGGATACTCCCACCCGGTTCAGCGGATCTGGAGCTCGAGTTTTCCCGGCATCGTGGCGGCGGACGTGGCAGGCGTCACGATCATAGCGTGTTACGCGTCGCCAAGCATCGGGGTTCCCCAGTTTGTCGAGATGCTGCAACGCATTGAGGTGCTCGCCTCAGGACGCCCCCGAGTGTTGCTTGCCGGCGACTTCAACGCCTGGCATAGCGCCTGGGGCAGCAGCAGGACCAACGCGAAGGGCGAGGAACTGCTACAGCTGGCGGAGGGTCTCGGGCTCGATGTCCTGAACCTGGGGAGGGAAGCCACCTTCCTCGGGAACGGCGTCGCTCGCCCGAGCATTGTGGACGTCGCCTTCGCCAGTACTTCCATCAGCAGGCAGGACCTCGTCGGGGACCCCGACAGGCAATGGAGGATGCTGGGAACTTACTCATTCAGCGACCACCGGTACATCCGCTTCGAGGTGGGGGAAAGGCCGGCGGCAACGAGCCGCAACTCTACGGGAGCAGAAGCAGCACCAGCAGTGAGAGCAGCGGGCAGACGCTGGCGGGCAAAGGAGTTTAGCCGGGAGCTGTTCGACATCGCGTTGCGGGCAGCCAACTTCGTGGAGGAGGCCACGGACCCTGAGGGCCTGACCCGAACCCTGAGCCGGGCGTGCAGCGAGATCATGGCGGAGGTTTCCCCGTCAGTCGGCCACACAGGACGTCCGGCGTACTGGTGGACACCAGAAATCGGCCGGCTACGGGAGAACTGCCGCCTGGCTTGGGAACGGTACAGCAGGGTACCGACTAGCGACACGGCAGCCCGCAGAACAGCTTCTGCACGGCACCAGGAGGCCCGCCAGCTGCTGACAGCTGAGATCCGGGCTAGCAAGCGGGACCGTTACAACGAGTTTCTGCAACACCTGGAGGATGATGAGACGGGTAGGTGGCAGGGGGAGCTCCTGCGACGGCTCGGAGGGAGCCGCGTCGCACAAGAACGCGATCCGGCCGTTCTGCAGCGCATTGTGGACGCGCTGTGCCCGAACCACCCCCCTGTTGCCTGGCCTACCATCGAATCGGACGGCGTCGACATCAGGCCAGTGACGGAGCAGGAGTTGCTCGACATCGCAGCTGGCCTGAACCCTCGGAAGGCGCCCGGTCTGGATGGACTGCCGAACGCTGCCCTTTCGGCTGCCATCCGGGCGCATCCGACGACGTTCGCGAGGCTCCTCCAGGAGCAGATGGATGCTGGCCGCTTCCCGCGGCAATGGAGGAAGGCGAAGCTGGTGCTGCTTCCCAAACCGGGAAAACCCCCGGGCGAGCCGTCATCGGTGAGACCGGTGATGTTGCTGGACACGCCCGGCAAGGTGTACGAGCGAGTACTGCTGAACCGCCTGAACGACCACATCGAGATGCCGACGGAGCCGCTCCTCTCCGAATACCAGTTCGGCTTTCGGCGTGGTCGGTCGACACTTCAGGCGGTTGGGCTGGTGATGGAGGCCGCCAGATCTGCGATGAGTTTCGGGCGAACGAATAGACGCGACAAGCGCTGCCTGCTTGTCGTTGCTCTGGACGTCCGTAACGCCTTCAATTCCGCAGACTGGCAGGCCATAGCACTGGCGCTGCAGACCAAAGGAGTGCCCTCAGGACTGCGCAGCATCCTGCAGGAGTACTTCTCCGACCGTGAGCTGACGTATGATACCAGCTCCGGTCCGGTAACACGCCGAGTAACGGCAGGTGTTCCGCAGGGGTCCATTCTGGGCCCCACCCTGTGGAATATCCTGTACGACGGCGTGTTCGGAGTGCAGCTGCCGGAAGGTGCATCCGTCATCGGCTTTGCGGACGACCTGGCAGTACTCGCCAAGGGGTGTACACCGGAGGAGGCGGCAGGTGTAGCAGAGGAAGCTGTGGCAGCGATTTCCGCCTGGATGGAGCAACATCGGTTGCAGCTGGCCCCGGAAAAGACGGAGATCGTCCTCATCTCCAGTCTGCGTCGGGGCCATCCAGCGGTGCCCGTAGTGATCAACGGCGTCGAGGTCCGCTCGAAGCCGGCGATACGCTACCTCGGGGTCATGCTTCACGACCACCTCTCGTGGAAGCCACACGTCGAGAAGGCCACCGCAAAGGCACTCCGTGTGGTGAAGCTGGCCACCGGCGTGATGTCCAACCACGCCGGACCGAGGATGGCTAAACGTCGGCTGCTGGCAGCAGTGGCGGACTCGGTTGTGCGATACGCGGCACCCATCTGGGCGGAGGCGGTGAAGTTCCAGTGGTGCAGGCGGAAACTGGAGCAGCTGCAGCGACCTTTGGCGAAAGGTGTCGCCAGGACCTTCCGTACCGTCGGCTACGACACGGCGGTAGTGCTGGCTGGACTGGTCCCGCTACACCTGCAGGTGGACGAGATCGCGCGGTGCTATACCAGGCATCAACGGGCGTTGCAGAGGCGGGTGCTGATAGACAAGGAGGTGATCAAGCGGCTGGAGCACTCGGCGACCATCAGGCAGTGGCAGACATCGTGGGACCAGGATGCCGCTCATCCGACCGCGAGCAGGTTCCTACGATGGGCTCACCGCGTGCTGCCGGATATTGCCGGCTGGGTAGGTAGGAAGCACGGCGAGGTTGATTTCTTCCTTAGCCAGGTACTCTCCGGACATGGCTTCTTCCGGGAGTACCTACATGCTATGGGTTTCACCTCTGCCCCGACCTGCCCATTCTGCGCCGACAACACCGTGGAGTCGGCAGAGCACGTGGTGTTCCACTGTCCGAGGTTCGCCGACATAAGAGTGCAGTTCCTGACGGACGCGGACGGCGTCGTCATTTCCCCCGATGAGCTGGAGCGTTTTCTGCTGTCGAGCCCGGAGGCTTGGCAGCGAACGGCCACGGCAGCACGGCGGATCTGCAGCTTCCTACAACAAAGGTGGCTGGAGCAGCAGGTTGCCGAAAACGCGGCCATCGCTGGCGGGATCGTTTCCGCCAATGAGCTGGCGGAACGCGTTCGGCAACAGGTCCGCCGTGAAGCCAGAAACGCTGGCCAACGGCGAAGACGCCGGCAACGGCAGACATCCGCCATCGGGGAGATGGACATGGACCAACAACAGCACCCGTCCAATCAGCAGCAGGAGAGTCAACGCCCAGTTCGGCCCGAACGGGTTCCGCCATCGGCCGAAGTGTTACTTCGTCGTCGGCTAAGGCGGAACCAACGGCAGCGGGAATACCGCGCCCAATTACGCGCGGGTACATTGCCGCCATTGCGTTCGGGCCGAACTCGTCGAAGTAGAGCACCGCCGACGGAGGAGGAGCTAGCCCGACGACGGGCCAACAGGCGCGCGCGAGAACGCCAACGCCGCCACGAGCGACAGGATCGCCATCGCGGCTTAATGTCGGCCGACGTAGAAGCCGCCATCGCGACCACCAACACGTCTACGCGTTGAGTGGGAGCGGTTACGGCCGAAACGATCGGCCAGTCAGCGAGCGTGCGAAAACACGACCGGGCGAGACCGGCATTTTGCCGTCTCCGCTTTGTGCGGTCGTTCGTTCTAGCACAGTCGGGCGAGAGAGAGCGCGCGTGCGCTCGGTTCGGGTACGTTCGGCATTTTGCGTCGTCCGCTTTGTGCGGATGTTCGTACCCGACCAGCAGTGGGAGAGAGAGCGTGCGCGTGCACGGTGAGAGTTAGGTCCGTCTTGTTCGTTTACGTTTGTGCGGATGTCTGTTCTGTCCCACCGTAAGCGTCAAAGTGTTAGCGTGATTATGTGTGTGCATGTGTGTGTGCGTACATACTCATCGTTAGTATAAGGAAAAATGGAGACTCGACGAACCGCGGGCACGCCCGCTTCGTTAATGTTAGGCGTGTAAATGTAAGTCCTTCATTTTTAATGTTGCGTTTACGAATAGCTAGGCGGGGCGCGTGCCCTTACTAAATGTAGTCAGGGACGCCATTGCAGCCGGTGGCTACGCCTCCGTTGGGAAGGCCGCCGGCAATGGAGAGGTTTATTCGTTTTATAATTGTTCATGCGTGTTTCTGTATCGTTTATTGTTTATAAATAAGTAACGCGGCAAAACATTTATAAATTTAAATGAATAAACGAATGCAATTAAAAAAAAAAAAAGAAGTGGAGCTTGCGGCTTAATTTGACTCAACACGGGAAAACTTACCAGGTCCGAACTTATCGAGGTAAGACAGATTAAGAGCTCTTTCTCAAATTTAAGGGTAGTGGTGCATGGCCGTTCTTAGTTCGTGGAATGATTTGTCTGGTTAATTCCGATAACGAACGCGACTCAAACAAGCTAACTAGAACGCTGTCAGCAGTGTGCCTCCGGGCGCACCTGACGTTACGGGGCGGCGGCGCCTTCGCGGGCGGTCGTCGCACTAGTTTGCCCTGCTTAGCGGGACAACTTGTGTTTAGCAAGGTGAGAGTGAGCGATAACAGGTCCGTGATGCCCTTAGATGTTCTGGGCTGCACGCGTGCTACAATGTGGGCAGCAGCGTGTTCTCGCCAATAGGCGCCCCCATTCCGAGAGGAACGGGAAATCACCCAAATGCTCATTTAGTTGGGATTGGGGACTGCAACGGTCCCCATGAACCTGGAATTTCTAGTAAGTGCTAGTCATTAGCTAGCGCTGATTACGTCCCTGCCCTTTGTACACACCGCCCGTCGCTACTACCGATGGATTATTTAGTGAGGTCTCTGGAGGCATACCTTCCGCGGTTCCTTCGTGAGCTGCAGTTGGCACGGCCGAAGTTGACCGAACTTGATGATTTAGAGGAAGTAAAAGTCGTAACAAGGTTTCCGTAGGTGAACCTGCGGAAGGATCATTACCGATCAAACAAGTCCGGGAGTGAGGTTGCCAAACGCATCGTCGGCATCACATGCTGACGCGCACGCTACAACCACAAGATGGTGTAGCACACTTGGTAGAGTTGAGCGAAAGCAACTCTTTCAAAGGGATACACATACCACTGCCTCGGCGAAGGTCAGTAAAGATGCACACTTTGGTAGTACCGGGTACCTTATACACTGACTGATTGTCGTGTCACAACGGGGTGATCGACAGTCGCACTTTGGCGTGCTCGGCTCCGCAACCGTCGGGGCCGTGGGCGCCTGCAGTGTGGTACTAGGGAACCAGAGTTGTGTGTTGGTATGTGTATAATGGATGGATGGACTTCGGTTCCATTCATCAACTAGTTCGGTGTGTACGTTAAACCCTAGGCAGGGGATCACTCGGCTCATGGATCGATGAAGACCGCAGCTAAATGCGCGTCAGAATGTGAACTGCAGGACACATGAACATCGACACGTTGAACGCATATGGCGCATCGGACGACTCAACCCGACCGATGCACACATC
>NW_023405084.1:17500-20000 GCF_013141755.1 Anopheles stephensi | reverse complement strand
GTCTCAACAAGCTCTAAATAATGGGCCATAGCGACTTTTTAGTGATTTTTTGACAAATTTTGTCATATCGGCATCCCGAGTTCCCATACTGGCCATAGGCCATGGGGCCCCGAACGAAAAAATTTTGGTCCGAGGGTCAAAATTTTTTTTCTCATAAATTTGTTCAAAACGCCGTCGGAACGCGCCTTAGATCATGAAAAGTGAAAAGAAACAGTATTTTGCAAAAGTTGGGGTGGCCTATGACTTACATGGCCACGTCCTAGGTCCGAGTTCCCGAGGTCGTGTTCTTCAGTGGCGGAAAAAAATGGCCACTTGTGGGAGATGCAAAATGTTCATTTTGTATTATAGGGGACACACTATCGAAGCGAAAATTTCAGAAATGGCCTAAAACGTGAAGAAATGATGGGGTATGTACGAAAAGAAGGTTTTTATGGTCAAACGGTGAAAATTTTTTTTTTATGAAAAATTTTGGTCTCCCACCGTTCATGAATTTCTAGGACCAAAAATCGAAAAATTTGAAAACTTCACGATCGAAAGGGAAACGCATATGTGGTGTTCCTAGGTGTGTACGGTGTACGAAAAACGGGTTCACGATGAGATATCAGGCAAATAAGTGGACCTAAAGTGAGTTATACGGGTAAGACGAGGTGTCCAAAGACCGAAATAGGGGTACCAACTGAGAACGAAATGAAGGTCCCCGAAGTCGCCATACAAGTTATAGGAGGTGTCCAAAGTACGAAAAGAGTTCCATATTCGGCTGTTCCTACTATATGGTTCCCTGATTGCTGCTCCAAGGAGTAGTGAGGAAGTGTCCAAAGGTCTGTTGGGGGTATCGAGGTGATACCCTCGACGGACAATATGCACGAAAAGTGGTTCGATGATCTATCCTGTAGGTCGTACGGCAGCCATACCCGGCTGGAAGTACCGCGGTAATTCCGCAATAAAACGTTCGCCAGACGAACAAACAAATTGAATTAGCTCATCGTAGTGTACGGAAACGAAACGAAAATGTAAGGTGATTAGGGATCCGGGAGCAATCTCGCGATCCCATGGTTCGGTGTAAGAAATGATACGAAGTGTTCATAAGTCTCCTCTGGAGGCAGAACCATCGTAGCAAAGTTCGGGAACCCAAGGGTCACAAAAACTCGTAGGACGATATCCACGAATAATCGGGGACTTGTGGGGACTACCGTGCCCTGACAAGTCAACTACACCTTAACTGGTGATGGTCGTCCTACGGGGACCTGCGGGGAACAAAAGGGTCACTAAAACTCGTAGGACAATATCTCCGAATAATCGGGGACTTGTGGGGACCACCGTGCCCTGACAAGTCAACTACACCTTAACTGGTGATGGTTGTCCTACGGGGACCTGCCGGGAACCCAAGGGTCACAAAAACTCGTAGGACGATATCCACGAATAATCGGGGACTTGTGGGGACTACCGTGCCCTGACAAGTCAACTACACCTTAACTGGTGATGGTCGTCCTACGGGGACCTGCGGGGAGCAAAAGGAGTCAGAAACAATCGTAGGACGATATCCACGAATAATCGGGGACTTGTGGGGACTACCGTGCCCTGACAAGTCAACTACACCTTAACTGGTGATGGTCGTCCTACGGGGACCTTCAGGGAGCCGCAGTAAGTCGCAGGTCGTATGCGAGCCTTGATTGGTCCTGTTGGGGGCGTGCGGGGTGTAATGCCTCGGTACGTCAAATGTTGGTGTACGATGTACATCGATAATCTGACATCCTCCTGAACAACCTTTGCTCGTGTGGTTATTGGCGCTGTGGAGTCGGTGTACTGCCGCAGGTCAATGAGAGTGGTCACAACAAAGATTGTGTCACCTGATGAACGTAGAAAGAGAGTCTGCGGGGACTGGTGCCCTGGTAGACAAAAAATATCGAACAAGCAATTGACGAAGACGAATTCTGGTTGATCCTACCAGTAATATACGCTTGTCTCAAAGGTTAAGCCATGCATGTCTAAGTACAAACATAAATGAATGTGAAACCGCATAAGGCTCAGTACAACAGCCATAATTCACAAGATCATCCACCCATCAGTTACTTGGATAACTGTGGAAAAGCCAGAGCTAATACATGCAACATGCCGGGACCGCTGTCCGCTTGCGGGCGGTGGAACTGGTGCACTTATTAGTAAAACCAATCGCCTCCGGGCGGCTTGAGTTGAAGTCTGGATAAGGATGCCGATCGTATGGTCGCTTGACCGACGACAGATCTTGCAAATGTCTGCCCTATCAACTATTGATGGTAGTGTAGAGGACTACCATGGTTGCGACGGGTAACGGGGAATCAGGGTTCGATTCCGGAGAGGGAGCCTGAGAAATGGCTACCACATCCAAGGAAGGCAGCAGGCGCGTAAATTACCCAATCCCGGCACGGGGAGGTAGTGACGAGAAATAACAATATGGACCTCTCTAACGATGGTCCATAATTGGAATGAATTGAGCATAAATCCTTCAATAAGGATCAAGTGG
>NW_023405084.1:5000-7500 GCF_013141755.1 Anopheles stephensi | reverse complement strand
CTTACGAAGACATGTTCCCCCGGTCCTCCCATGTACGGCACGGGGACAAGTATGAAGAATGAAAATCATGTGTGTATGAAACATATAATGTGCCTGAGAGCACATTTTTTTTCTAAGTCCCAGAAATCCGTCACTGAACATCACGACTTACGAAGACATGTTCCCCCGGTCCTCCCATATACGGCACCGGGACAAGTATGAAGTATGAAAATTTTTGGTCACAGCGTGAAATCCCTCTAATGATCATGAAAATAGCATCGGATCACTTATCTGACCATAAAAAGTGAACCAAAACCCTATTTGGACAAACTTTTTGGTCCTATGAAAAATTCACTTTTCATATATGTCATGGTCGAAAATTTTCTAAGTCCCAAAAAATCACTTATTCTCGAATATCTCGAAAACTACGTATCGGACAGGGGTCAACCAAGGTGTTTTAGAAAGGTCTTTACAAGCTCTATTTAATGAGCCATAGCGACTTTCAAGTGATTTTTTGACACTTTTTCGCATATCGGCATCCTTGGTTCCCATACTGGCCATAGGCCATAGGGCACCGAACGGCCAACTTTTGGTCCGGGGGTGAAATTTTTTTTCACGAGATTTTGATGAAAATGGCTTCGGAACGCGTTTCTAATAATGAAAAGTGAAACCAAACAGTATTTGCGAAGAAAAAATTGTCCTATGAAAAAATCACTTTTTCTTAGGGTACGGGTCAAAAATTTTCTAAGTCCCAAAAAATCACTTATTCTCGAATATCTCGAAAACTACGTATCGGACAGGGGTCAACCAAGGTGTTTTAGAAAGGTCTTTACAAGCTCTATTTAATGAGCCATAGCGACTTTCAAGTGATTTTTTGACACTTTTTCGCATATCGGCATCCTTGGTTCCCATACTGGCCATAGGCCATAGGGCACCGAACGGCCAACTTTTGGTCCGGGGGTGAAATTTTTTTTTCACGAGATTTTGATGAAAATGGCTTCGGAACGCGTTTCTAATAATGAAAAGTGAAACCAAACAGTATTTGCGAAGAAAAAATTGTCCTATGAAAAAATCACTTTTTCTTAGGGTACGGGTCAAAAATTTTCTAAGTCCCAAAAAATCACTTATTCTCGAATATCTCGAAAACTACGTATCGGACAGGGGTCAACCAAGGTGTTTTAGAAAGGTCTTTACAAGCTCTATTTAATGAGCCATAGCGACTTTCAAGTGATTTTTTGACACTTTTTCGCATATCGGCATCCTTGGTTCCCATACTGGCCATAGGCCATAGGGCACCGAACGGCCAACTTTTGGTCCGGGGGTGAAATTTTTTTTTCACGAGATTTTGATGAAAATGGCTTCGGAACGCGTTTCTAATAATGAAAAGTGAAACCAAACAGTATTTGCGAAGAAAAAATTGTCCTATGAAAAAATCACTTTTTCTTAGGGTACGGGTCAAAAATTTTCTAAGTCCCAAAAAATCACATTTTCTCGAATATCTCGAAAACTACTTATCGGACAGGGGTCAACCAAGGTGTTTTAGAAAGGTCTCAACAAGCTCTAAATAATGGGCCATAGCGACTTTTTAGTGATTTTTTGACAAATTTTGTCATATCGGCATCCCGAGTTCCCATACTGGCCATAGGCCATGGGGCCCCGAACGAAAAAATTTTGGTCCGAGGGTCAAAATTTTTTTTCTCATAAATTTGTTCAAAACGCCGTCGGAACGCGCCTTAGATCATGAAAAGTGAAAAGAAACAGTATTTTGCAAAAGTTGGGGTGGCCTATGACTTACATGGCCACGTCCTAGGTCCGAGTTCCCGAGGTCGTGTTCTTCAGTGGCGGAAAAAAATGGCCACTTGTGGGAGATGCAAAATGTTCATTTTGTATTATAGGGGACACACTATCGAAGCGAAAATTTCAGAAATGGCCTAAAACGTGAAGAAATGATGGGGTATGTACGAAAAGAAGGTTTTTATGGTCAAACGGTGAAAATTTTTTTTTTATGAAAAATTTTGGTCTCCCACCGTTCATGAATTTCTAGGACCAAAAATCGAAAAATTTGAAAACTTCACGATCGAAAGGGAAACGCATATGTGGTGTTCCTAGGTGTGTACGGTGTACGAAAAACGGGTTCACGATGAGATATCAGGCAAATAAGTGGACCTAAAGTGAGTTATACGGGTAAGACGAGGTGTCCAAAGACCGAAATAGGGGTACCAACTGAGAACGAAATGAAGGTCCCCGAAGTCGCCATACAAGTTATAGGAGGTGTCCAAAGTACGAAAAGAGTTCCATATTCGGCTGTTCCTACTATATGGTTCCCTGATTGCTGCTCCAAGGAGTAGTGAGGAAGTGTCCAAAGGTCTGTTGGGGGTATCGAGGTGATACCCTCGACGGACAATATGCACGAAAAGTGGTTCGATGATCTATCCTGTAGGTCGTACGGCAGCCATACCCGGCTGGAAGTACCGCGGTAATTCCGCAATAAAACGTTCGCCAGACGAACAAACAAATTGAA
>NW_023405083.1:65000-68367 GCF_013141755.1 Anopheles stephensi | reverse complement strand
TGATAGCAAGATACATTATCGGGAGGTGGAACCCGAAAAATGTACAAGTCCGGGAATACGGGGTGCATCGTATGTAACGTTCGATGTACATATAAAGCCTGGTAGGTGTTGGGATTATATCTGCAACACGGGCATTATCGAAAGATGGTTAAGTGGAGTCACCCAATGGGTGCCGTGCGTTATCAGGTACGTAATGCACAGTAGAGATACATTGTCGGGAGGTGGAACCCGAAAAATGTACAAGTCCGGAATACGGAAAAGTTCCCCATGAAGGCTGGGGATACATTATTGATACAATAATGTGCCTAAGGGTACATTTATTTTTCTAAGTCCAGAAATCCGTCACTGACATCACGACTTACAAACACATCTTTCCCCCGGTCCTCCCATATACGTCACGGGACAGTTGAGAATGAAAATCATGTGTGTAGGAACATTAATGTGCCTGAGAGCACTTTTTTTTCTAAGTCCCAGAATCCGTCACTGAACATCACGACTTACAAACACATGTTCCCCCGGTCCTCCCATATACGGCACGGGGACACAGTATGAAATGAAAATCATGTGTGATGGAACATATGTGCCTGAGAGCACATTTTTTTCTAAGTCCCAGAAATCCGTCACTGAACATCACGACTTACAAGACATGTTCCCCGGTCCTCCCATATACGGCACGGGGACAAGTTGAAGAATGAAAATAATGTTGTATGGAACATATAATGTGCCTGAGAGCACATTTTTTTTCTAAGTCCCAGAAATCCGTCACTGAACATCACGACTTACGAAGACATGTTCCCCCGGTCCTCCCATATACGGCACGGGGACAAGTATGAAGAATGAAAATCATGTGTGTAGGAACATATAATGTGCCTGAGAGCACATTTTTTTTCTAAGTCCCAGAAATCCGTCACTGAACATCACGACTTACGAACATGTTCCCCCGGTCCTCCCTATACGGCACGGGACAAGTATGAAGAATGAAACTATGTGTGTATGGAACATATAATGTGCCTGAGAGCACATTTTTTTCTAAGTCCCAGAAATCCGTCACTGAACATCACGACTTTACGAAGACATGTTCCCCCGGTCCTCCTTACGGCACGGGGACAAGTATGAAGAATGAAAATCATGTGTGTATGGAACATATAATGTGCCTGAGAGCACATTTTTTTTCTAAGTCCCAGAAATCCGTCACTGAACATCACGACTTACGAGACATTTCCCCCGTCCTCCCATATACGGCACGGGACAAGTATGAAGTATGAAAATTTTTGGTCACAGCGTGGAAAATCCTCTAATGATCATGGAAAATAGGCATCGGATCACTTATGGACCATAACAAAAAAGTGAACCAAAACCTAATTTGGAACAAACTTTTGGTCCTATGAAAAAATCACTTTTCGTATATGTCATGGTCCGAAAATTTCCTAAGTCCCAAAAAATCACATATTCTCGAATATCTCGAAAACTACTTACGGACAGGAGTCAACCAAGGTGTTTTAGAAAGGTCTTTACAAGCTCTATTTAATGAGCCATAGCGACTTTCAAGTGATTTTTGACACTTTTTCGCATATCGGCATCCTTGGTTCCCATACTGGCCATAGGTCCCATAGGGCACCGAACGGCTAACTTTTGGTTCGGGGGTGAAATTTTTTTTTCACGAGATTTTGATGAAAATGGCTCGGAACGCGTTTCTAATAATGAAAAGTGAAACCAAAACAGTATTTGCGAAGAAAAAATTGTCTATGAAAAAATCACTTTTCTTAGGGTACGGGTCAAAATTTTCTAAGTCCCAAAAAATCCAATATTCTCGAATATCTCGAAAACTACTTATCGGACAGGGGTCAACCAAGGTGTTTAGAAAGGTCTTTACAAGCTCTATTTAATGAGCCATAGCGACTTTCAAGTGATTTTTGACACTTTTTTCGCATATCGGCATCCTTGGTTCCCATACTGGCCATTAGGCCATAGGGCACCGAACGGCCACTTTGGTCCGGGGGTGGAAATTTTTTTTCACGAGATTTTGATGAAACTGGCTTCGGAAAACGCGTTTCTAATAATGAAAAGTGAAAACCAAACAGTATTTGCGAAGAAAAAATTTGTCCTATGAAAAAATCACTTTTTCTTAGGGTACGGGTCAAAAATTTTCTAAGTCCCAAAAAATCACATATTCTCGAATATCTCGAAAACTACTTATCGGACAGGGGTCAACCAAGGTGTTTTAGAAAGGTCTTTACAAGCTCTATTTAATGAGCCATAGCGACTTTCAAGTGATTTTTTGACACTTTTTCGCATATCGGCATCCTTGGTTCCCATACTGGCCATAGGCCATAGGGCACCGAACGGCCAACTTTTGGTCCGGGGGTGAAATTTTTTTTCACGAGATTTTGATGAAAATGGCTTCGGAACGCGTTTCTAATAATGAAAGTGAAACCAAACAGTATTTGCGAAGAAAAAATTGTCCTATGAAAAAATCACTTTTTCTTAGGGTACGGGTCAAAAATTTTCTAAGTCCCAAAAAATCACATTTTCTCGAATATCTCGAAAACTACTTATCGGACAGGGGTCAACCAAGGTGTTTTAGAAAGGTCTCAACAAGCTCTAAATAATGGGCCATAGCGACTTTTTAGTGATTTTTTGACAAATTTTGTCATATCGGCATCCCGAGTTCCCATACTGGCCATAGGCCATGGGGCCCCGAACGAAAAAATTTTGGTCCGAGGGTCAAAATTTTTTTTTCTCATAAATTTGTTCAAAACGCCGTCGGAACGCGCCTTAGATCATGAAAAGTGAAAAGAAACAGTATTTTGCAAAAGTTGGGGTGGCCTATGACTTACATGGCCACGTCCTAGGTCCGAGTTCCCGAGGTCGTGTTCTTCAGTGGCGGAAAAAAAATGGCCACTTGTGGGAGATGCAAAATGTTCATTTTGTATTATAGGGGACACACTATCGAAGCGAAAATTTCAGAAATGGCCTAAAACGTGAAGAAATGATGGGGTATGTACGAAAAGAAGGTTTTTATGGTCAAACGGTGAAAATTTTTTTTTTATGAAAAATTTTGGTCTCCCACCGTTCATGAATTTCTAGGACCAAAAATCGAAAAATTTGAAAACTTCACGATCGAAAGGGAAACGCATATGTGGTGTTCCTAGGTGTGTACGGTGTACGAAAAAACGGGTTCACGATGAGATATCAGGCAAATAAGTGGACCTAAAGTGAGTTATACGGGTAAGACGAGGTGTCCAAAGACCGAAATAGGGGTACCAACTGAGAACGAAATGAAGGTCCCCGAAGTCGCCATACAAGTTATAGGAGGTGTCCAAAGTACGAAAAGAGTTCCATATTCGGCTGTTCCTACTATATGGTT
>NW_023405083.1:52500-55000 GCF_013141755.1 Anopheles stephensi | reverse complement strand
GGGTCAACCAAGGTGTTTTAGAAAGGTCTTTACAAGCTCTATTTAATGAGCCATAGCGACTTTCAAGTGATTTTTTGACACTTTTTCGCATATCGGCATCCTTGGTTCCCATACTGGCCATAGGCCATAGGGCACCGAACGGCCAACTTTTGGTCCGGGGGTGAAATTTTTTTTTCACGAGATTTTGATGAAAATGGCTTCGGAACGCGTTTCTAATAATGAAAAGTGAAACCAAACAGTATTTGCGAAGAAAAAATTGTCCTATGAAAAAATCACTTTTTCTTAGGGTACGGGTCAAAAATTTTCTAAGTCCCAAAAAATCACTTATTCTCGAATATCTCGAAAACTACGTATCGGACAGGGGTCAACCAAGGTGTTTTAGAAAGGTCTTTACAAGCTCTATTTAATGAGCCATAGCGACTTTCAAGTGATTTTTTGACACTTTTTCGCATATCGGCATCCTTGGTTCCCATACTGGCCATAGGCCATAGGGCACCGAACGGCCAACTTTTGGTCCGGGGGTGAAATTTTTTTTTCACGAGATTTTGATGAAAATGGCTTCGGAACGCGTTTCTAATAATGAAAAGTGAAACCAAACAGTATTTGCGAAGAAAAAATTGTCCTATGAAAAAATCACTTTTTCTTAGGGTACGGGTCAAAAATTTTCTAAGTCCCAAAAAATCACATATTCTCGAATATCTCGAAAACTACTTATCGGACAGGGGTCAACCAAGGTGTTTTAGAAAGGTCTTTACAAGCTCTATTTAATGAGCCATAGCGACTTTCAAGTGATTTTTTGACACTTTTTCGCATATCGGCATCCTTGGTTCCCATACTGGCCATAGGCCATAGGGCACCGAACGGCCAACTTTTGGTCCGGGGGTGAAATTTTTTTTTCACGAGATTTTGATGAAAATGGCTTCGGAACGCGTTTCTAATAATGAAAAGTGAAACCAAACAGTATTTGCGAAGAAAAAATTGTCCTATGAAAAAATCACTTTTTCTTAGGGTACGGGTCAAAAATTTTCTAAGTCCCAAAAAATCACATTTTCTCGAATATCTCGAAAACTACTTATCGGACAGGGGTCAACCAAGGTGTTTTAGAAAGGTCTCAACAAGCTCTAAATAATGGGCCATAGCGACTTTTTAGTGATTTTTTGACAAATTTTGTCATATCGGCATCCCGAGTTCCCATACTGGCCATAGGCCATGGGGCCCCGAACGAAAAAATTTTGGTCCGAGGGTCAAAATTTTTTTTCTCATAAATTTGTTCAAAACGCCGTCGGAACGCGCCTTAGATCATGAAAAGTGAAAAGAAACAGTATTTTGCAAAAGTTGGGGTGGCCTATGACTTACATGGCCACGTCCTAGGTCCGAGTTCCCGAGGTCGTGTTCTTCAGTGGCGGAAAAAAATGGCCACTTGTGGGAGATGCAAAATGTTCATTTTGTATTATAGGGGACACACTATCGAAGCGAAAATTTCAGAAATGGCCTAAAACGTGAAGAAATGATGGGGTATGTACGAAAAGAAGGTTTTTATGGTCAAACGGTGAAAATTTTTTTTTTATGAAAAATTTTGGTCTCCCACCGTTCATGAATTTCTAGGACCAAAAATCGAAAAATTTGAAAACTTCACGATCGAAAGGGAAACGCATATGTGGTGTTCCTAGGTGTGTACGGTGTACGAAAAACGGGTTCACGATGAGATATCAGGCAAATAAGTGGACCTAAAGTGAGTTATACGGGTAAGACGAGGTGTCCAAAGACCGAAATAGGGGTACCAACTGAGAACGAAATGAAGGTCCCCGAAGTCGCCATACAAGTTATAGGAGGTGTCCAAAGTACGAAAAGAGTTCCATATTCGGCTGTTCCTACTATATGGTTCCCTGATTGCTGCTCCAAGGAGTAGTGAGGAAGTGTCCAAAGGTCTGTTGGGGGTATCGAGGTGATACCCTCGACGGACAATATGCACGAAAAGTGGTTCGATGATCTATCCTGTAGGTCGTACGGCAGCCATACCCGGCTGGAAGTACCGCGGTAATTCCGCAATAAAACGTTCGCCAGACGAACAAACAAATTGAATTAGCTCATCGTAGTGTACGGAAACGAAACGAAAATGTAAGGTGATTAGGGATCCGGGAGCAATCTCGCGATCCCATGGTTCGGTGTAAGAAATGATACGAAGTGTTCATAAGTCTCCTCTGGAGGCAGAACCATCGTAGCAAAGTTCGGGAACCCAAGGGTCACAAAAACTCGTAGGACGATATCCACGAATAATCGGGGACTTGTGGGGACTACCGTGCCCTGACAAGTCAACTACACCTTAACTGGTGATGGTCGTCCTACGGGGACCTGCGGGGAACAAAAGGGTCACAAAAACTCGTAGGACAATATCTCCGAATAATCGGGGACTTGTGGGGACCACCGTGCCCTGACAAGTCAACTACACCTTAACTGGTGATGGTTGTCCTACGGGGACCTGCCGGGAACCCAAGGGTCA
>NW_023405083.1:40000-42500 GCF_013141755.1 Anopheles stephensi | reverse complement strand
GGCCAACTTTTGGTCCGGGGGTGAAATTTTTTTTTCACGAGATTTTGATGAAAATGGCTTCGGAACGCGTTTCTAATAATGAAAAGTGAAACCAAACAGTATTTGCGAAGAAAAAATTGTCCTATGAAAAAATCACTTTTTCTTAGGGTACGGGTCAAAAATTTTCTAAGTCCCAAAAAATCACATTATTCTCGAATATCTCGAAAACTACTTATCGGACAGGGGTCAACCAAGGTGTTTTAGAAAGGTCTTTACAAGCTCTATTTAATGAGCCATAGCGACTTTCAAGTGATTTTTTGACACTTTTTCGCATATCGGCATCCTTGGTTCCCATACTGGCCATAGGCCATAGGGCACCGAACGGCCAACTTTTGGTCCGGGGGTGAAATTTTTTTTTCACGAGATTTTGATGAAAATGGCTTCGGAACGCGTTTCTAATAATGAAAAGTGAAACCAAACAGTATTTGCGAAGAAAAAATTGTCCTATGAAAAAATCACTTTTTCTTAGGGTACGGGTCAAAAATTTTCTAAGTCCCAAAAAATCACTTATTCTCGAATATCTCGAAAACTACGTATCGGACAGGGGTCAACCAAGGTGTTTTAGAAAGGTCTTTACAAGCTCTATTTAATGAGCCATAGCGACTTTCAAGTGATTTTTTGACACTTTTTCGCATATCGGCATCCTTGGTTCCCATACTGGCCATAGGCCATAGGGCACCGAACGGCCAACTTTTGGTCCGGGGGTGAAATTTTTTTTTCACGAGATTTTGATGAAAATGGCTTCGGAACGCGTTTCTAATAATGAAAAGTGAAACCAAACAGTATTTGCGAAGAAAAAATTGTCCTATGAAAAAATCACTTTTTCTTAGGGTACGGGTCAAAAATTTTCTAAGTCCCAAAAAATCACTTATTCTCGAATATCTCGAAAACTACGTATCGGACAGGGGTCAACCAAGGTGTTTTAGAAAGGTCTTTACAAGCTCTATTTAATGAGCCATAGCGACTTTCAAGTGATTTTTTGACACTTTTTCGCATATCGGCATCCTTGGTTCCCATACTGGCCATAGGCCATAGGGCACCGAACGGCCAACTTTTGGTCCGGGGGTGAAATTTTTTTTTCACGAGATTTTGATGAAAATGGCTTCGGAACGCGTTTCTAATAATGAAAAGTGAAACCAAACAGTATTTGCGAAGAAAAAATTGTCCTATGAAAAAATCACTTTTTCTTAGGGTACGGGTCAAAAATTTTCTAAGTCCCAAAAAATCACATATTCTCGAATATCTCGAAAACTACTTATCGGACAGGGGTCAACCAAGGTGTTTTAGAAAGGTCTTTACAAGCTCTATTTAATGAGCCATAGCGACTTTCAAGTGATTTTTTGACACTTTTTCGCATATCGGCATCCTTGGTTCCCATACTGGCCATAGGCCATAGGGCACCGAACGGCCAACTTTTGGTCCGGGGGTGAAATTTTTTTTTCACGAGATTTTGATGAAAATGGCTTCGGAACGCGTTTCTAATAATGAAAAGTGAAACCAAACAGTATTTGCGAAGAAAAAATTGTCCTATGAAAAAATCACTTTTTCTTAGGGTACGGGTCAAAAATTTTCTAAGTCCCAAAAAATCACTTATTCTCGAATATCTCGAAAACTACGTATCGGACAGGGGTCAACCAAGGTGTTTTAGAAAGGTCTTTACAAGCTCTATTTAATGAGCCATAGCGACTTTCAAGTGATTTTTTGACACTTTTTCGCATATCGGCATCCTTGGTTCCCATACTGGCCATAGGCCATAGGGCACCGAACGGCCAACTTTTGGTCCGGGGGTGAAATTTTTTTTTCACGAGATTTTGATGAAAATGGCTTCGGAACGCGTTTCTAATAATGAAAAGTGAAACCAAACAGTATTTGCGAAGAAAAAATTGTCCTATGAAAAAATCACTTTTTCTTAGGGTACGGGTCAAAAATTTTCTAAGTCCCAAAAAATCACTTATTCTCGAATATCTCGAAAACTACGTATCGGACAGGGGTCAACCAAGGTGTTTTAGAAAGGTCTTTACAAGCTCTATTTAATGAGCCATAGCGACTTTCAAGTGATTTTTTGACACTTTTTCGCATATCGGCATCCTTGGTTCCCATACTGGCCATAGGCCATAGGGCACCGAACGGCCAACTTTTGGTCCGGGGGTGAAATTTTTTTTTCACGAGATTTTGATGAAAATGGCTTCGGAACGCGTTTCTAATAATGAAAAGTGAAACCAAACAGTATTTGCGAAGAAAAAATTGTCCTATGAAAAAATCACTTTTTCTTAGGGTACGGGTCAAAAATTTTCTAAGTCCCAAAAAATCACATTTTCTCGAATATCTCGAAAACTACTTATCGGACAGGGGTCAACCAAGGTGTTTTAGAAAGGTCTCAACAAGCTCTAAATAATGGGCCATAGCGACTTTTTAGTGATTTTTTGACAAATTTTGTCATATCGGCATCCCGAGTTCCCAT
>NW_023405083.1:17500-30000 GCF_013141755.1 Anopheles stephensi | reverse complement strand
CACTGAACATCACGACTTACGAAGACATGTTCCCCCGGTCCTCCCATATACGGCACGGGGACAAGTATGAAGAATGAAAATCATGTGTGTATGGAACATATAATGTGCCTGAGAGCACATTTTTTTTCTAAGTCCCAGAAATCCGTCACTGAACATCACGACTTACGAAGACATGTTCCCCCGGTCCTCCCATATACGGCACCGGGACAAGTATGAAGAATGAAAATCATGTGTGTATGAAACATATAATGTGCCTGAGAGCACATTTTTTTTCTAAGTCCCAGAAATCCGTCACTGAACATCACGACTTACGAAGACATGTTCCCCCGGTCCTCCCATGTACGGCACGGGGACAAGTATGAAGAATGAAAATCATGTGTGTATGAAACATATAATGTGCCTGAGAGCACATTTTTTTTCTAAGTCCCAGAAATCCGTCACTGAACATCACGACTTACGAAGACATGTTCCCCCGGTCCTCCCATATACGGCACGGAGACAAGTATGAAGTATGAAAATTTTTGGTCACAGCGTGAAATCCCTCTAATGATCATGAAAATAGCATCGGATCACTTATCTGACCATAAAAAGTGAACCAAAACCCTATTTGGACAAACTTTTTGGTCCTATGAAAAAATCACTTTTCATATATGTCATGGTCGAAAATTTTCTAAGTCCCAAAAAATCACATATTCTCGAATATCTCGAAAACTACTTATCGGACAGGGGTCAACCAAGGTGTTTTAGAAAGGTCTTTACTAGCTCTATTTAATGAGCCATAGCGACTTTCAAGTGATTTTTTGACACTTTTTCGCATATCGGCATCCTTGGTTCCCATACTGGCCATAGGCCATAGGGCACCGAACGGCCAACTTTTGGTCCGGGGGTGAAATTTTTTTTTCACGAGATTTTGATGAAAATGGCTTCGGAACGCGTTTCTAATAATGAAAAGTGAAACCAAACAGTATTTGCGAAGAAAAAATTGTCCTATGAAAAAATCACTTTTTCTTAGGGTACGGGTCAAAAATTTTCTAAGTCCCAAAAAATCACTTATTCTCGAATATCTCGAAAACTACGTATCGGACAGGGGTCAACCAAGGTGTTTTAGAAAGGTCTTTACAAGCTCTATTTAATGAGCCATAGCGACTTTCAAGTGATTTTTTGACACTTTTTCGCATATCGGCATCCTTGGTTCCCATACTGGCCATAGGCCATAGGGCACCGAACGGCCAACTTTTGGTCCGGGGGTGAAATTTTTTTTCACGAGATTTTGATGAAAATGGCTTCGGAACGCGTTTCTAATAATGAAAAGTGAAACCAAACAGTATTTGCGAAGAAAAAATTGTCCTATGAAAAAATCACTTTTTCTTAGGGTACGGGTCAAAAATTTTCTAAGTCCCAAAAAATCACTTATTCTCGAATATCTCGAAAACTACGTATCGGACAGGGGTCAACCAAGGTGTTTTAGAAAGGTCTTTACAAGCTCTATTTAATGAGCCATAGCGACTTTCAAGTGATTTTTTGACACTTTTTCGCATATCGGCATCCTTGGTTCCCATACTGGCCATAGGCCATAGGGCACCGAACGGCCAACTTTTGGTCCGGGGGTGAAATTTTTTTTTCACGAGATTTTGATGAAAATGGCTTCGGAACGCGTTTCTAATAATGAAAAGTGAAACCAAACAGTATTTGCGAAGAAAAAATTGTCCTATGAAAAAATCACTTTTTCTTAGGGTACGGGTCAAAAATTTTCTAAGTCCCAAAAAATCACATATTCTCGAATATCTCGAAAACTACTTATCGGACAGGGGTCAACCAAGGTGTTTTAGAAAGGTCTTTACAAGCTCTATTTAATGAGCCATAGCGACTTTCAAGTGATTTTTTGACACTTTTTCGCATATCGGCATCCTTGGTTCCCATACTGGCCATAGGCCATAGGGCACCGAACGGCCAACTTTTGGTCCGGGGGTGAAATTTTTTTTTCACGAGATTTTGATGAAAATGGCTTCGGAACGCGTTTCTAATAATGAAAAGTGAAACCAAACAGTATTTGCGAAGAAAAAATTGTCCTATGAAAAAATCACTTTTTCTTAGGGTACGGGTCAAAAATTTTCTAAGTCCCAAAAAATCACATATTCTCGAATATCTCGAAAACTACGTATCGGACAGGGGTCAACCAAGGTGTTTTAGAAAGGTCTTTACAAGCTCTATTTAATGAGCCATAGCGACTTTCAAGTGATTTTTTGACACTTTTTCGCATATCGGCATCCTTGGTTCCCATACTGGCCATAGGCCATAGGGCACCGAACGGCCAACTTTTGGTCCGGGGGTGAAATTTTTTTTTCACGAGATTTTGATGAAAATGGCTTCGGAACGCGTTTCTAATAATGAAAAGTGAAACCAAACAGTATTTGCGAAGAAAAAATTGTCCTATGAAAAAATCACTTTTTCTTAGGGTACGGGTCAAAAATTTTCTAAGTCCCAAAAAATCACTTATTCTCGAATATCTCGAAAACTACGTATCGGACAGGGGTCAACCAAGGTGTTTTAGAAAGGTCTTTACAAGCTCTATTTAATGAGCCATAGCGACTTTCAAGTGATTTTTTGACACTTTTTCGCATATCGGCATCCTTGGTTCCCATACTGGCCATAGGCCATAGGGCACCGAACGGCCAACTTTTGGTCCGGGGGTGAAATTTTTTTTTCACGAGATTTTGATGAAAATGGCTTCGGAACGCGTTTCTAATAATGAAAAGTGAAACCAAACAGTATTTGCGAAGAAAAAATTGTCCTATGAAAAAATCACTTTTTCTTAGGGTACGGGTCAAAAATTTTCTAAGTCCCAAAAAATCACTTATTCTCGAATATCTCGAAAACTACTTATCGGACAGGGGTCAACCAAGGTGTTTTAGAAAGGTCTTTACAAGCTCTATTTAATGAGCCATAGCGACTTTCAAGTGATTTTTTGACACTTTTTCGCATATCGGCATCCTTGGTTCCCATACTGGCCATAGGCCATAGGGCACCGAACGGCCAACTTTTGGTCCGGGGGTGAAATTTTTTTTTCACGAGATTTTGATGAAAATGGCTTCGGAACGCGTTTCTAATAATGAAAAGTGAAACCAAACAGTATTTGCGAAGAAAAAATTGTCCTATGAAAAAATCACTTTTTCTTAGGGTACGGGTCAAAAATTTTCTAAGTCCCAAAAAATCACATTTTCTCGAATATCTCGAAAACTACTTATCGGACAGGGGTCAACCAAGGTGTTTTAGAAAGGTCTCAACAAGCTCTAAATAATGGGCCATAGCGACTTTTTAGTGATTTTTTGACAAATTTTGTCATATCGGCATCCCGAGTTCCCATACTGGCCATAGGCCATGGGGCCCCGAACGAAAAAATTTTGGTCCGAGGGTCAAAATTTTTTTTCTCATAAATTTGTTCAAAACGCCGTCGGAACGCGCCTTAGATCATGAAAAGTGAAAAGAAACAGTATTTTGCAAAAGTTGGGGTGGCCTATGACTTACATGGCCACGTCCTAGGTCCGAGTTCCCGAGGTCGTGTTCTTCAGTGGCGGAAAAAAATGGCCACTTGTGGGAGATGCAAAATGTTCATTTTGTATTATAGGGGACACACTATCGAAGCGAAAATTTCAGAAATGGCCTAAAACGTGAAGAAATGATGGGGTATGTACGAAAAGAAGGTTTTTATGGTCAAACGGTGAAAATTTTTTTTTTATGAAAAATTTTGGTCTCCCACCGTTCATGAATTTCTAGGACCAAAAATCGAAAAATTTGAAAACTTCACGATCGAAAGGGAAACGCATATGTGGTGTTCCTAGGTGTGTACGGTGTACGAAAAACGGGTTCACGATGAGATATCAGGCAAATAAGTGGACCTAAAGTGAGTTATACGGGTAAGACGAGGTGTCCAAAGACCGAAATAGGGGTACCAACTGAGAACGAAATGAAGGTCCCCGAAGTCGCCATACAAGTTATAGGAGGTGTCCAAAGTACGAAAAGAGTTCCATATTCGGCTGTTCCTACTATATGGTTCCCTGATTGCTGCTCCAAGGAGTAGTGAGGAAGTGTCCAAAGGTCTGTTGGGGGTATCGAGGTGATACCCTCGACGGACAATATGCACGAAAAGTGGTTCGATGATCTATCCTGTAGGTCGTACGGCAGCCATACCCGGCTGGAAGTACCGCGGTAATTCCGCAATAAAACGTTCGCCAGACGAACAAACAAATTGAATTAGCTCATCGTAGTGTACGGAAACGAAACGAAAATGTAAGGTGATTAGGGATCCGGGAGCAATCTCGCGATCCCATGGTTCGGTGTAAGAAATGATACGAAGTGTTCATAAGTCTCCTCTGGAGGCAGAACCATCGTAGCAAAGTTCGGGAACCCAAGGGTCACAAAAACTCGTAGGACGATATCCACGAATAATCGGGGACTTGTGGGGACTACCGTGCCCTGACAAGTCAACTACACCTTAACTGGTGATGGTCGTCCTACGGGGACCTGCGGGGAACAAAAGGGTCACTAAAACTCGTAGGACAATATCTCCGAATAATCGGGGACTTGTGGGGACCACCGTGCCCTGACAAGTCAACTACACCTTAACTGGTGATGGTTGTCCTACGGGGACCTGCCGGGAACCCAAGGGTCACAAAAACTCGTAGGACGATATCCACGAATAATCGGGGACTTGTGGGGACTACCGTGCCCTGACAAGTCAACTACACCTTAACTGGTGATGGTCGTCCTACGGGGACCTGCGGGGAGCAAAAGGAGTCAGAAACAATCGTAGGACGATATCCACGAATAATCGGGGACTTGTGGGGACTACCGTGCCCTGACAAGTCAACTACACCTTAACTGGTGATGGTCGTCCTACGGGGACCTTCAGGGAGCCGCAGTAAGTCGCAGGTCGTATGCGAGCCTTGATTGGTCCTGTTGGGGGCGTGCGGGGTGTAATGCCTCGGTACGTCAAATGTTGGTGTACGATGTACATCGATAATCTGACATCCTCCTGAACAACCTTTGCTCGTGTGGTTATTGGCGCTGTGGAGTCGGTGTACTGCCGCAGGTCAATGAGAGTGGTCACAACAAAGATTGTGTCACCTGATGAACGTAGAAAGAGAGTCTGCGGGGACTGGTGCCCTGGTAGACAAAAAATATCGAACAAGCAATTGACGAAGACGAATTCTGGTTGATCCTACCAGTAATATACGCTTGTCTCAAAGGTTAAGCCATGCATGTCTAAGTACAAACATAAATGAATGTGAAACCGCATAAGGCTCAGTACAACAGCCATAATTCACAAGATCATCCACCCATCAGTTACTTGGATAACTGTGGAAAAGCCAGAGCTAATACATGCAACATGCCGGGACCGCTGTCCGCTTGCGGGCGGTGGAACTGGTGCACTTATTAGTAAAACCAATCGCCTCCGGGCGGCTTGAGTTGAAGTCTGGATAAGGATGCCGATCGTATGGTCGCTTGACCGACGACAGATCTTGCAAATGTCTGCCCTATCAACTATTGATGGTAGTGTAGAGGACTACCATGGTTGCGACGGGTAACGGGGAATCAGGGTTCGATTCCGGAGAGGGAGCCTGAGAAATGGCTACCACATCCAAGGAAGGCAGCAGGCGCGTAAATTACCCAATCCCGGCACGGGGAGGTAGTGACGAGAAATAACAATATGGACCTCTCTAACGATGGTCCATAATTGGAATGAATTGAGCATAAATCCTTCAATAAGGATCAAGTGGAGGGCAAGTCTGGTGCCAGCAGCCGCGGTAATTCCAGCTCCACTAGCGTATATTAAAGTTGTTGCGGTTAAAACGTTCGAAGTTGATTCCCCGTCCAGACACGCGACCGCCGCGGGCGCCCGGCACACGCCGGATACGTTCGTGCGCGAGCTCGCGGCTGCGACTCACAATGGTGTGCCTGGGCGTCAACCTCGTGATCGGTCGGGCACGTCCCGAGCCGGTGCGTGGTGCCCGGGCAGCTCCCATTTACCTTGAACAAATTAGAGTGCTTCAAGCAGGCTAGTACAAAAGCGTCCACACCCGCCCAGGGTTGGCGTTGGCCGAGAATAATCTTGCATGGAATAATGGAACATGACCTCGGTCTGAGTCTTTTGGTTGGTTTTGTATAGACCCAGAGGTAATGATTAACAGAAGTAGTTGGGGGCATTGGTATTACGGCGCGAGAGGTGAAATTCGTAGACCGTCGTAGGACCAACTGAAGCGAAAGCGTTTGCCATGGATGCTTTCATTAATCAAGAACGAAAGTTAGAGGATCGAAGGCGATTAGATACCGCCCTAGTTCTAACCGTAAACGATGCCAATCAGCAATTGGGAGACGCTACTACATTCGGTGCTCTCAGTAGCTTCCGGGAAACCAAAATCGGGTTCCGGGGGAAGTATGGTTGCAAAGTTGAAACTTAAAGGAATTGACGGAAGGGCACCACAAGAAGTGGAGCTTGCATAGCGTGTTACGCGTCGCCAAGCATCGGGGTTCCCCAGTTTGTCGAGATGCTGCAACGCATTGAGGTGCTCGCCTCAGGACGCCCCCGAGTGTTGCTTGCCGGCGACTTCAACGCCTGGCATAGCGCCTGGGGCAGCAGCAGGACCAACGCGAAGGGCGAGGAACTGCTACAGCTGGCGGAGGGTCTCGGGCTCGATGTCCTGAACCTGGGGAGGGAAGCCACCTTCCTCGGGAACGGCGTCGCTCGCCCGAGCATTGTGGACGTCGCCTTCGCCAGTACTTCCATCAGCAGGCAGGACCTCGTCGGGGACCCCGACAGGCAATGGAGGATGCTGGGAACTTACTCATTCAGCGACCACCGGTACATCCGCTTCGAGGTGGGGGAAAGGCCGGCGGCAACGAGCCGCAACTCTACGGGAGCAGAAGCAGCACCAGCAGTGAGAGCAGCGGGCAGACGCTGGCGGGCAAAGGAGTTTAGCCGGGAGCTGTTCGACATCGCGTTGCGGGCAGCCAACTTCGTGGAGGAGGCCACGGACCCTGAGGGCCTGACCCGAACCCTGAGCCGGGCGTGCAGCGAGATCATGGCGGAGGTTTCCCCGTCAGTCGGCCACACAGGACGTCCGGCGTACTGGTGGACACCAGAAATCGGCCGGCTACGGGAGAACTGCCGCCTGGCTTGGGAACGGTACAGCAGGGTACCGACTAGCGACACGGCAGCCCGCAGAACAGCTTCTGCACGGCACCAGGAGGCCCGCCAGCTGCTGACAGCTGAGATCCGGGCTAGCAAGCGGGACCGTTACAACGAGTTTCTGCAACACCTGGAGGATGATGAGACGGGTAGGTGGCAGGGGGAGCTCCTGCGACGGCTCGGAGGGAGCCGCGTCGCACAAGAACGCGATCCGGCCGTTCTGCAGCGCATTGTGGACGCGCTGTGCCCGAACCACCCCCCTGTTGCCTGGCCTACCATCGAATCGGACGGCGTCGACATCAGGCCAGTGACGGAGCAGGAGTTGCTCGACATCGCAGCTGGCCTGAACCCTCGGAAGGCGCCCGGTCTGGATGGACTGCCGAACGCTGCCCTTTCGGCTGCCATCCGGGCGCATCCGACGACGTTCGCGAGGCTCCTCCAGGAGCAGATGGATGCTGGCCGCTTCCCGCGGCAATGGAGGAAGGCGAAGCTGGTGCTGCTTCCCAAACCGGGAAAACCCCCGGGCGAGCCGTCATCGGTGAGACCGGTGATGTTGCTGGACACGCCCGGCAAGGTGTACGAGCGAGTACTGCTGAACCGCCTGAACGACCACATCGAGATGCCGACGGAGCCGCTCCTCTCCGAATACCAGTTCGGCTTTCGGCGTGGTCGGTCGACACTTCAGGCGGTTGGGCTGGTGATGGAGGCCGCCAGATCTGCGATGAGTTTCGGGCGAACGAATAGACGCGACAAGCGCTGCCTGCTTGTCGTTGCTCTGGACGTCCGTAACGCCTTCAATTCCGCAGACTGGCAGGCCATAGCACTGGCGCTGCAGACCAAAGGAGTGCCCTCAGGACTGCGCAGCATCCTGCAGGAGTACTTCTCCGACCGTGAGCTGACGTATGATACCAGCTCCGGTCCGGTAACACGCCGAGTAACGGCAGGTGTTCCGCAGGGGTCCATTCTGGGCCCCACCCTGTGGAATATCCTGTACGACGGCGTGTTCGGAGTGCAGCTGCCGGAAGGTGCATCCGTCATCGGCTTTGCGGACGACCTGGCAGTACTCGCCAAGGGGTGTACACCGGAGGAGGCGGCAGGTGTAGCGGAGGAAGCTGTGGCAGCGATTTCCGCCTGGATGGAGCAACATCGGTTGCAGCTGGCCCCGGAAAAGACGGAGATCGTCCTCATCTCCAGTCTGCGTCGGGGCCATCCAGCGGTGCCCGTAGTGATCAACGGCGTCGAGGTCCGCTCGAAGCCGGCGATACGCTACCTCGGGGTCATGCTTCACGACCACCTCTCGTGGAAGCCACACGTCGAGAAGGCCACCGCAAAGGCACTCCGTGTGGTGAAGCTGGCCACCGGCGTGATGTCCAACCACGCCGGACCGAGGATGGCTAAACGTCGGCTGCTGGCAGCAGTGGCGGACTCGGTTGTGCGATACGCGGCACCCATCTGGGCGGAGGCGGTGAAGTTCCAGTGGTGCAGGCGGAAACTGGAGCAGCTGCAGCGACCTTTGGCGAAAGGTGTCGCCAGGACCTTCCGTACCGTCGGCTACGACACGGCGGTAGTGCTGGCTGGACTGGTCCCGCTACACCTGCAGGTGGACGAGATCGCGCGGTGCTATACCAGGCATCAACGGGCGTTGCAGAGGCGGGTGCTGATAGACAAGGAGGTGATCAAGCGGCTGGAGCACTCGGCGACCATCAGGCAGTGGCAGACATCGTGGGACCAGGATGCCGCTCATCCGACCGCGAGCAGGTTCCTACGATGGGCTCACCGCGTGCTGCCGGATATTGCCGGCTGGGTAGGTAGGAAGCACGGCGAGGTTGATTTCTTCCTTAGCCAGGTACTCTCCGGACATGGCTTCTTCCGGGAGTACCTACATGCTATGGGTTTCACCTCTGCCCCGACCTGCCCCTTCTGCGCTGACAACACCGTGGAGTCGGCAGAGCACGTGGTGTTCCACTGTCCGAGGTTCGCCGACACGAGAGTGCAGTTCTTGACGGACGCGGACGGCGTCGTCATTTCCCCCGATGAGCTGGAGCGTTTTCTGCTGTCGAGCCCGGAGGCTTGGCAGCGAACGGCCACGGCAACACGGCGGATCTGCAGCTTTCTACAACAAAGGTGGCTGGAGCAGCAGGTTGCCGAAAACGCGGCCATCGCTGGCGGGATCGTTTCCGCCAATGAGCTGGCGGAACGCGTTCGGCAACAGGTCCGCCGTGAAGCCAGAAACGCTGGCCAACGGCGAAGACGCCGGCAACGGCAGACATCCGCCATCGGGGAGATGGACATGGACCAACAACAGCACCCGTCCAATCAGCAGCAGGAGAGGCAACGCCCAGTTCGGCCCGAACGAGTTCCGCCATCGGCCGAAGTGTTACTTCGTCGTCGGCTAAGGCGGAACCAACGGCAGCGGGAATACCGCGCCCAATTACGCGCGGGTACATTGCCGCCATTGCGTTCGGGCCGAACTCGCCGAAGCAGAGCACCGCCGACGGAGGAGGAGCTAGCCCGACGACGGGCCAACAGGCGCGCGCGAGAACGCCAACGCCGCCACGAGCGACAGGATCGCCATCGCGGCTTAATGTCGGCCGACGTAGAAGCCGCCATCGCGACCACCAACACGTCTACGCGTTGAGTGGGAGCGGTTACGGCCGAAACGATCGGCCAGTCAGCGAGCGTGCGAAAACACGACCGGGCGAGACCGGCATTTTGCCGTCTCCGCTTTGTGCGGTCGTTCGTTCTAGCACAGTCGGGCGAGAGAGAGCGCGCGTGCGCTCGGTTCGGGTACGTTCGGCATTTTGCGTCGTCCGCTTTGTGCGGATGTTCGTACCCGACCGGCAGTAGGAGAGAGAGCGTGCGCGTGCACTGTGAGAGCTAGGCCCGTCTTTTTCGTTTACGTTTGTGCGGATGTCTGTTCTGTCCCACCGTAAGCGTCAAAGTGTCTGCGTACTTATGTGTGTGCGTGTGTGTGTGCGTACATACTATACGTTAGAAATAGGGAAAAAATGGAGACTCGACGAACCGCGGGCACGCCCGCTTCGTAAATGTTAGGTGTGTTAATGTAAGTCCTTCATTTTTAATGTTGTGTTTACGTTTAGACAGGCGGGGCGCGGGCCCTTACTAAATTTAGTCAGGGACGCCATTGCAGCCGGTGGCTACGCCTCCGTCGGGAAGGCCGCCGGCAATGGAGAGGTTTATTCGTTTTATAATTGTTCATGCGTGTTTCTGTATCGTTTATTGTTATAAATAAGTAACGCGGCAAAACTTTTATAAATTTAAATGAATAAACGAATGCAATTTAAAAAAAAAAAAAAAGAAGTGGAGCTTGCGGCTTAATTTGACTCAACACGGGAAAACTTACCAGGTCCGAACTTATCGAGGTAAGACAGATTAAGAGCTCTTTCTCAAATTTAAGGGTAGTGGTGCATGGCCGTTCTTAGTTCGTGGAATGATTTGTCTGGTTAATTCCGATAACGAACGCGACTCAAACAAGCTAACTAGAACGCTGTCAGCAGTGTGCCTCCGGGCGCACCTGACGTTACGGGGCGGCGGCGCCTTCGCGGGCGGTCGTCGCACTAGTTTGCCCTGCTTAGCGGGACAACTTGTGTTTAGCAAGGTGAGAGTGAGCGATAACAGGTCCGTGATGCCCTTAGATGTTCTGGGCTGCACGCGTGCTACAATGTGGGCAGCAGCGTGTTCTCGCCAATAGGCGCCCCCATTCCGAGAGGAACGGGAAATCACCCAAATGCTCATTTAGTTGGGATTGGGGACTGCAACGGTCCCCATGAACCTGGAATTTCTAGTAAGTGCTAGTCATTAGCTAGCGCTGATTACGTCCCTGCCCTTTGTACACACCGCCCGTCGCTACTACCGATGGATTATTTAGTGAGGTCTCTGGAGGCATACCTTCCGCGGTTCCTTCGTGAGCTGCAGTTGGCACGGCCGAAGTTGACCGAACTTGATGATTTAGAGGAAGTAAAAGTCGTAACAAGGTTTCCGTAGGTGAACCTGCGGAAGGATCATTACCGATCAAACAAGTCCGGGAGTGAGGTTGCCAAACGCATCGTCGGCATCACATGCTGACGCGCACGCTACAACCACAAGATGGTGTAGCACACTTGGTAGAGTTGAGCGAAAGCAACTCTTTCAAAGGGATACACATACCACTGACTCGGCGCAGGTCAGTAAAGACGCACACTTTGGCAGTACCGGGTACCTTATACACTGACTGATTGTCGTGTCACAAAGGGGTGATCGACAGTCGCACTTTGGCGTGCTCGGCTCCGCAACCGTCGGGGCCGTGGGCGCCTGCAGTGTGGTACTAGGGAACCAGAGTTGTGTGTTGGTTTGTGTATAATGGACATATCATTACCCATCAAACAAGTCCGAGAGTGAGGTTGCCAAACGCATCGTCGGCACAATATGCTGACGCGCACGCTACAACCACAAGATGGTGTAGCACACTTGGTAGAGTTGAGCGAAAGCAACTCTTTCAAAGGGATACACATACCACTGCCTCGGCGAAGGTCAGTAAAGATGCACACTTTGGTAGTACCGGGTACCTTATACACTGACTGATTGTCGTGTCACAACGGGGTGATCGACAGTCGCACTTTGGCGTGCTCGGCTCCGCAACCGTCGGGGCCGTGGGCGCCTGCAGTGTGGTACTAGGGAACCAGAGTTGTGTGTTGGTATGTGTATAATGGATGGATGGACTTCGGTTCCATTCATCAACTAGTTCGGTGTGTACGTTAAACCCTAGGCAGGGGATCACTCGGCTCATGGATCGATGAAGACCGCAGCTAAATGCGCGTCAGAATGTGAACTGCAGGACACATGAACATCGACACGTTGAACGCATATGGCGCATCGGACGACTCAACCCGACCGATGCACACATCCTTGAGTGCCTACCAAGTTATCTCAACACTCTAACCAAACTGACCGTCCTGACCCCATCATAGGGGGGTAGGCTGTCGCAGCATGGCGTGCTCGGATCCGCATCCTTGTCGGGACCGTGGGCGCTGAAAGTGAGAGTGCTAACACAGAGAGACATACGAGGTATGGTACACAAACCTAAACACACACACACATGTGAGCATGGGTGAAGAGCGAGCGCGCGTCAAGTCGCACGGTTCGACCTCTAGTATCAACCAACGGATGTATCCACCACAGCATATAAGGTTATCACCAATTGCACGGGGACTTCCACCGGTTGGCTCGGGTCGAGTAACACTTGCGGCCCAACGCGCTCGTATCTTTCCTCGCATCCAGTTGCAGTCGCGAGACGTGCTCACGCCGTGTGGGTGAA
>NW_023405083.1:0-12500 GCF_013141755.1 Anopheles stephensi | reverse complement strand
ATGTAACGTTCGATGTACATATAAAGCCTGGTAGGTGTTGGGATTATATCTGCAACACGGGCATTATCGAAAGATGGTTAAGTGGAGTCACCCAATGGGTGCCGTGCGTTATCAGGTACGTAATGCACAGTAGAGATACATTGTCGGGAGGTGGAACCCGAAAAATGTACAAGTCCGGGAATACGGGGTGCATCGTATGTAACGTTCGATGTACATATAAAGCCTGGTAGGTGTTGGGATTATATCTGCAACACAGGCATTATCGAAAGATGGTTAAGTGGAGTCACCCAATGGGTGCCGTGCGTTATAAGGTACGTAATGCACAGTAGAGATACATTGTCGGGAGGTGGAACCCGAAAAATGTACAAGTCCGGGAATACGGGGTGCATCGTATGTAACGTTCGATGTACATATAAAGCCTGGTAGGTGTTGGGATTATATCTGCAACACGGGCATTATCGAAAGATGGTTAAGTGGAGTCACCCAATGGGTGCCGTGCGTTATCAGGTACGTAATGCACAGTAGAGATACATTGTCGGGAGGTGGAACCCGAAAAATGTACAAGTCCGGGAATACGGGGTGCATCGTATGTAACGTTCGATGTACATATAAAGCCTGGTAGGTGTTGGGATTATATCTGCAACACGGGCATTATCGAAAGATGGTTAAGTGGAGTCACCCAATGGGTGCCGTGCGTTATCAGGTACGTAATGCACAGTAGAGATACATTGTCGGGAGGTGGAACCCGAAAAATGTACAAGTCCGGGAATACGGGGTGCATCGTATGTAACGTTCGATGTACATATAAAGCCTGGTAGGTGTTGGGATTATATCTGCAACACGGGCATTATCGAAAGATGGTTAAGTGGAGTCACCCAATGGGTGCCGTGCGTTATAAGGTACGTAATGCACAGTAGAGATACATTGTCGGGAGGTGGAACCCGAAAAATGTACAAGTCCGGGAATACGGGGTGCATCGTATGTAACGTTCGATGTACATATAAAGCCTGGTAGGTGTTGGGATTATATCTGCAACACGGGCATTATCGAAAGATGGTTAAGTGGAGTCACCCAATGGGTGCCGTGCGTTATCAGGTACGTAATGCACAGTAGAGATACATTGTCGGGAGGTGGAACCCGAAAAATGTACAAGTCCGGGAATACGGGGTGCATCGTATGTAACGTTCGATGTACATATAAAGCCTGGTAGGTGTTGGGATTATATCTGCAACACGGGCATTATCGAAAGATGGTTAAGTGGAGTCACCCAATGGGTGCCGTGCGTTATCAGGTACGTAATGCACAGTAGAGATACATTGTCGGGAGGTGGAACCCGAAAAATGTACAAGTCCGGGAATACGGGGTGCATCGTATGTAACGTTCGATGTACGTATAAAGCCTGGAAGGTGTTGGGATTATATCTGCAACACGGGCATTATCGAAAGATGGTTAAGTGGAGTCACCCAATGGGTGCCGTGCGTTATCAGGTACGTAATGCACAGTAGAGATACATTGTCGGGAGGTGGAACCCGAAAAATGTACAAGTCCGGGAATACGGGGTGCATCGTATGTAACGTTCGATGTACATATAAAGCCTGGTAGGTGTTGGGATTATATCTGCAACACGGGCATTATCGAAAGATGGTTAAGTGGAGTCACCCAATGGGTGCCGTGCGTTATCAGGTACGTAATGCACAGTAGAGATACATTGTCGGGAGGTGGAACCCGAAAAATGTACAAGTCCGGGAATACGGGGTGCATCGTATGTAACGTTCGATGTACATATAAAGCCTGGTAGGTGTTGGGATTATATCTGCAACACGGGCATTATCGAAAGATGGTTAAGTGGAGTCACCCAATGGGTGCCGTGCGTTATCAGGTACGTAATGCACAGTAGAGATACATTGTCGGGAGGTGGAACCCGAAAAATGTACAAGTCCGGGAATACGGGGTGCATCGTATGTAACGTTCGATGTACATATAAAGCCTGGTAGGTGTTGGGATTATATCTGCAACACAGGCATTATCGAAAGATGGTTAAGTGGAGTCACCCAATGGGTGCCGTGCGTTATAAGGTACGTAATGCACAGTAGAGATACATTGTCGGGAGGTGGAACCCGAAAAATGTACAAGTCCGGGAATACGGGGTGCATCGTATGTAACGTTCGATGTACATATAAAGCCTGGTAGGTGTTGGGATTATATCTGCAACACGGGCATTATCGAAAGATGGTTAAGTGGAGTCACCCAATGGGTGCCGTGCGTTATCAGGTACGTAATGCACAGTAGAGATACATTGTCGGGAGGTGGAACCCGAAAAATGTACAAGTCCGGGAATACGGGGTGCATCGTATGTAACGTTCGATGTACATATAAAGCCTGGTAGGTGTTGGGATTATATCTGCAACACGGGCATTATCGAAAGATGGTTAAGTGGAGTCACCCAATGGGTGCCGTGCGTTATCAGGTACGTAATGCACAGTAGAGATACATTGTCGGGAGGTGGAACCCGAAAAATGTACAAGTCCGGGAATACGGGGTGCATCGTATGTAACGTTCGATGTACATATAAAGCCTGGTAGGTGTTGGGATTATATCTGCAACACGGGCATTATCGAAAGATGGTTAAGTGGAGTCACCCAATGGGTGCCGTGCGTTATCAGGTACGTAATGCACAGTAGAGATACATTGTCGGGAGGTGGAACCCGAAAAATGTACAAGTCCGGGAATACGGGGTGCATCGTATGTAACGTTCGATGTACATATAAAGCCTGGTAGGTGTTGGGATTATATCTGCAACACAGGCATTATCGAAAGATGGTTAAGTGGAGTCACCCAATGGGTGCCGTGCGTTATAAGGTACGTAATGCACAGTAGAGATACATTGTCGGGAGGTGGAACCCGAAAAATGTACAAGTCCGGGAATACGGGGTGCATCGTATGTAACGTTCGATGTACATATAAAGCCTGGTAGGTGTTGGGATTATATCTGCAACACGGGCATTATCGAAAGATGGTTAAGTGGAGTCACCCAATGGGTGCCGTGCGTTATCAGGTACGTAATGCACAGTAGAGATACATTGTCGGGAGGTGGAACCCGAAAAATGTACAAGTCCGGGAATACGGGGTGCATCGTATGTAACGTTCGATGTACATATAAAGCCTGGTAGGTGTTGGGATTATATCTGCAACACGGGCATTATCGAAAGATGGTTAAGTGGAGTCACCCAATGGGTGCCGTGCGTTATCAGGTACGTAATGCACAGTAGAGATACATTGTCGGGAGGTGGAACCCGAAAAATGTACAAGTCCGGGAATACGGGGTGCATCGTATGTAACGTTCGATGTACATATAAAGCCTGGTAGGTGTTGGGATTATATCTGCAACACGGGCATTATCGAAAGATGGTTAAGTGGAGTCACCCAATGGGTGCCGTGCGTTATCAGGTACGTAATGCACAGTAGAGATACATTGTCGGGAGGTGGAACCCGAAAAATGTACAAGTCCGGGAATACGGGGTGCATCGTATGTAACGTTCGATGTACATATAAAGCCTGGTAGGTGTTGGGATTATATCTGCAACACAGGCATTATCGAAAGATGGTTAAGTGGAGTCACCCAATGGGTGCCGTGCGTTATAAGGTACGTAATGCACAGTAGAGATACATTGTCGGGAGGTGGAACCCGAAAAATGTACAAGTCCGGGAATACGGGGTGCATCGTATGTAACGTTCGATGTACATATAAAGCCTGGTAGGTGTTGGGATTATATCTGCAACACGGGCATTATCGAAAGATGGTTAAGTGGAGTCACCCAATGGGTGCCGTGCGTTATCAGGTACGTAATGCACAGTAGAGATACATTGTCGGGAGGTGGAACCCGAAAAATGTACAAGTCCGGGAATACGGGGTGCATCGTATGTAACGTTCGATGTACATATAAAGCCTGGTAGGTGTTGGGATTATATCTGCAACACGGGCATTATCGAAAGATGGTTAAGTGGAGTCACCCAATGGGTGCCGTGCGTTATCAGGTACGTAATGCACAGTAGAGATACATTGTCGGGAGGTGGAACCCGAAAAATGTACAAGTCCGGGAATACGGGGTGCATCGTATGTAACGTTCGATGTACATATAAAGCCTGGTAGGTGTTGGGATTATATCTGCAACACAGGCATTATCGAAAGATGGTTAAGTGGAGTCACCCAATGGGTGCCGTGCGTTATAAGGTACGTAATGCACAGTAGAGATACATTGTCGGGAGGTGGAACCCGAAAAATGTACAAGTCCGGGAATACGGGGTGCATCGTATGTAACGTTCGATGTACATATAAAGCCTGGTAGGTGTTGGGATTATATCTGCAACACGGGCATTATCGAAAGATGGTTAAGTGGAGTCACCCAATGGGTGCCGTGCGTTATCAGGTACGTAATGCACAGTAGAGATACATTGTCGGGAGGTGGAACCCGAAAAATGTACAAGTCCGGGAATACGGGGTGCATCGTATGTAACGTTCGATGTACATATAAAGCCTGGTAGGTGTTGGGATTATATCTGCAACACGGGCATTATCGAAAGATGGTTAAGTGGAGTCACCCAATGGGTGCCGTGCGTTATCAGGTACGTAATGCACAGTAGAGATACATTGTCGGGAGGTGGAACCCGAAAAATGTACAAGTCCGGGAATACGGGGTGCATCGTATGTAACGTTCGATGTACATATAAAGCCTGGTAGGTGTTGGGATTATATCTGCAACACGGGCATTATCGAAAGATGGTTAAGTGGAGTCACCCAATGGGTGCCGTGCGTTATCAGGTACGTAATGCACAGTAGAGATACATTGTCGGGAGGTGGAACCCGAAAAATGTACAAGTCCGGGAATACGGGGTGCATCGTATGTAACGTTCGATGTACATATAAAGCCTGGTAGGTGTTGGGATTATATCTGCAACACGGGCATTATCGAAAGATGGTTAAGTGGAGTCACCCAATGGGTGCCGTGCGTTATCAGGTACGTAATGCACAGTAGAGATACATTGTCGGGAGGTGGAACCCGAAAAATGTACAAGTCCGGGAATACGGGGTGCATCGTATGTAACGTTCGATGTACATATAAAGCCTGGTAGGTGTTGGGATTATATCTGCAACACGGGCATTATCGAAAGATGGTTAAGTGGAGTCACCCAATGGGTGCCGTGCGTTATCAGGTACGTAATGCACAGTAGAGATACATTGTCGGGAGGTGGAACCCGAAAAATGTACAAGTCCGGGAATACGGGGTGCATCGTATGTAACGTTCGATGTACATATAAAGCCTGGTAGGTGTTGGGATTATATCTGCAACACGGGCATTATCGAAAGATGGTTAAGTGGAGTCACCCAATGGGTGCCGTGCGTTATAAGGTACGTAATGCACAGTAGAGATACATTGTCGGGAGGTGGAACCCGAAAAATGTACAAGTCCGGGAATACGGAAAAGTTCCCCATGAAAGGCTGGGGATACAATTATTGATACAAATAATGTGCCTAAGGGTACATTTATTTTTCTAAGTCCCAGAAATCCGTCACTGAACATCACGACTTACAAACACATCTTCCCCCGGTCCTCCCATATACGGCACGGGGACAAGTATGAAGAATGAAAATCATGTGTGTATGGAACATATAATGTGCCTGAGAGCACATTTTTTTTCTAAGTCCCAGAAATCCGTCACTGAACATCACGACTTACAAACACATCTTCCCCCGGTCCTCCCATATACGGCACGGGGACAAGTATGAAGAATGAAAACTATGTGTGTATGAAACATATAATGTGCCTGAGAGCACATTTTTTTTCTAAGTCCCAGAAATCCGTCACTGAATATCACGACTTACAAACACATCTTCCCCCGGTCCTCCCATATACGGCACCGGGACAAGTATGAAGTATGAAAATTTTTGGTCACAGCGTGAAATCCCTCTAATGATCATGAAAATAGCATCGGATCACTTATCTGACCATAAAAAGTGAACCAAAACCCTATTTGGACAAACTTTTTGGTCCTATGAAAAATTCACTTTTCATATATGTCATGGTCGAAAATTTTCTAAGTCCCAAAAAATCACATATTCTCGAATATCTCGAAAACTACTTATCGGACAGGGGTCAACCAAGGTGTTTTAGAAAGGTCTTTACAAGCTCTATTTAATGAGCCATAGCGACTTTCAAGTGATTTTTTGACACTTTTTCGCATATCGGCATCCTTGGTTCCCTTACTGGCCATAGGCCATAGGGCACCGAACGGCCAACTTTTGGTCCGGGGGTGAAATTTTTTTTTCACGAGATTTTGATGAAAATGGCTTCGGAACGCGTTTCTAATAATGAAAAGTGAAACCAAACAGTATTTGCGAAGAAAAAATTGTCCTATGAAAAAATCACTTTTTCTTAGGGTACGGGTCAAAAAATTTCTAAGTCCCAAAAAATCACTTATTCTCGAATATCTCGAAAACTACTTATCGGACAGGGGTCAACCAAGGTGTTTTAGAAAGGTCTTTACTAGCTCTATTTAATGAGCCATAGCGACTTTCAAGTGATTTTTTGACACTTTTTCGCATATCGGCATCCTTGGTTCCCATACTGGCCATAGGCCATAGGGCACCGAACGGCCAACTTTTGGTCCGGGGGTGAAATTTTTTTTTCACGAGATTTTGATGAAAATGGCTTCGGAACGCGTTTCTAATAATGAAAAGTGAAACCAAACAGTATTTGCGAAGAAAAAATTGTCCTATGAAAAAATCACTTTTTCTTAGGGTACGGGTCAAAAATTTTCTAAGTCCCAAAAAATCACTTATTCTCGAATATCTCGAAAACTACTTATCGGACAGGGGTCAACCAAGGTGTTTTAGAAAGGTCTTTACTAGCTCTATTTAATGAGCCATAGCGACTTTCAAGTGATTTTTTGACACTTTTTCGCATATCGGCATCCTTGGTTCCCATACTGGCCATAGGCCATAGGGCACCGAACGGCCAACTTTTGGTCCGGGGGTGAAATTTTTTTTTCACGAGATTTTGATGAAAATGGCTTCGGAACGCGTTTCTAATAATGAAAAGTGAAACCAAACAGTATTTGCGAAGAAAAAATTGTCCTATGAAAACATCACTTTTTCTTAGGGTACGGGTCAAAAATTTTCTAAGTCCCAAAAAATCACATTTTCTCGAATATCTCGAAAACTACTTATCGGACAGGGGTCAACCAAGGTGTTTTAGAAAGGTCTCAACAAGCTCTAAATAATGGGCCATAGCGACTTTTTAGTGATTTTTTGACAAATTTTGTCATATCGGCATCCCGAGTTCCCATACTGGCCATAGGCCATGGGGCCCCGAACGAAAAAATTTTGGTCCGAGGGTCAAAATTTTTTTTCTCATAAATTTGTTCAAAACGCCGTCGGAACGCGCCTTAGATCATGAAAAGTGAAAAGAAACAGTATTTTGCAAAAGTTGGGGTGGCCTATGACTTACATGGCCACGTCCTAGGTCCGAGTTCCCGAGGTCGTGTTCTTCAGTGGCGGAAAAAAATGGCCACTTGTGGGAGATGCAAAATGTTCATTTTGTATTATAGGGGACACACTATCGAAGCGAAAATTTCAGAAATGGCCTAAAACGTGAAGAAATGATGGGGTATGTACGAAAAGAAGGTTTTTATGGTCAAACGGTGAAAATTTTTTTTTATGAAAAATTTTGGTCTCCCACCGTTCATGAATTTCTAGGACCAAAAATCGAAAAATTTCAAAACTTCACGATCGAAAGGGAAACGCATATGTGGTGTTCCTAGGTGTGTACGGTGTACGAAAAACGGGTTCACGATGAGATATCAGGCAAATAAGTGGACCTAAAGTGAGTTATACGGGTAAGACGAGGTGTCCAAAGACCGAAATAGGGGTACCAACTGAGAACGAAATGAAGGTCCCCGAAGTCGCCATACAAGTTATAGGAGGTGTCCAAAGTACGAAAAGAGTTCCATATTCGGCTGTTCCTACTATATGGTTCCCTGATTGCTGCTCCAAGGAGTAGTGAGGAAGTGTCCAAAGGTCTGTTGGGGGTATCGAGGTGATACCCTCGACGGACAATATGCACGAAAAGTGGTTCGATGATCTATCCTGTAGGTCGTACGGCAGCCATACCCGGCTGGAAGTACCGCGGTAATTCCGCAATAAAACGTTCGCCAGACGAACAAACAAATTGAATTAGCTCATCGTAGTGTACGGAAACGAAACGAAAATGTAAGGTGATTAGGGATCCGGGAGCAATCTCGCGATCCCATGGTTCGGTGTAAGAAATGATACGAAGTGTTCATAAGTCTCCTCTGGAGGCAGAACCATCGTAGCAAAGTTCGGGAACCCAAGGGTCACAAAACTCGTAGGACGATATCCACGAATAATCGGGGACTTGTGGGGACTACCGTGCCCTGACAAGTCAACTACACCTTAACTGGTGATGGTCGTCCTACGGGGACCTGCGGGGAACAAAAGGGTCACTAAAACTCGTAGGACAATATCTCCGAATAATCGGGGACTTGTGGGGACCACCGTGCCCTGACAAGTCAACTACACCTTAACTGGTGATGGTTGTCCTACGGGGACCTGCCGGGAACCCAAGGGTCACAAAAACTCGTAGGACGATATCCACGAATAATCGGGGACTTGTGGGGACTACCGTGCCCTGACAAGTCAACTACACCTTAACTGGTGATGGTCGTCCTACGGGGACCTGCGGGGAGCAAAAGGAGTCAGAAACAATCGTAGGACGATATCCACGAATAATCGGGGACTTGTGGGGACTACCGTGCCCTGACAAGTCAACTACACCTTAACTGGTGATGGTCGTCCTACGGGGACCTTCAGGGAGCCGCAGTAAGTCGCAGGTCGTATGCGAGCCTTGATTGGTCCTGTGGGGGCGTGCGGGGTGTAATGCCTCGGTACGTCAAATGTTGGTGTACGATGTACATCGATAATCTGACATCCTCCTGAACAACCTTTGCTCGTGTGGTTATTGGCGCTGTGGAGTCGGTGTACTGCCGCAGGTCAATGAGAGTGGTCACAACAAAGATTGTGTCACCTGATGAACGTAGAAAGAGAGTCTGCGGGGACTGGTGCCCTGGTAGACAAAAATATCGAACAAGCAATTGACGAAGACGAATTCTGGTTGATCCTACCAGTAATATACGCTTGTCTCAAAGGTTAAGCCATGCATGTCTAAGTACAAACATAAATGAATGTGAAACCGCATAAGGCTCAGTACAACAGCCATAATTCACAAGATCATCCACCCATCAGTTACTTGGATAACTGTGGAAAAGCCAGAGCTAATACATGCAACATGCCGGGACCGCTGTCCGCTTGCGGGCGGTGGAACTGGTGCACTTATTAGTAAAACCAATCGCCTCCGGGCGGCTTGAGTTGAAGTCTGGATAAGGATGCCGATCGTATGGTCGCTTGACCGACGACAGATCTTGCAAATGTCTGCCCTATCAACTATTGATGGTAGTGTAGAGGACTACCATGGTTGCGACGGGTAACGGGGAATCAGGGTTCGATTCCGGAGAGGGAGCCTGAGAAATGGCTACCACATCCAAGGAAGGCAGCAGGCGCGTAAATTACCCAATCCCGGCACGGGGAGGTAGTGACGAGAAATAACAATATGGACCTCTCTAACGATGGTCCATAATTGGAATGAATTGAGCATAAATCCTTCAATAAGGATCAAGTGGAGGGCAAGTCTGGTGCCAGCAGCCGCGGTAATTCCAGCTCCACTAGCGTATATTAAAGTTGTTGCGGTTAAAACGTTCGAAGTTGATTCCCCGTCCAGACACGCGACCGCCGCGGGCGCCCGGCACACGCCGGATACGTTCGTGCGCGAGCTCGCGGCTGCGACTCACAATGGTGTGCCTGGGCGTCAACCTCGTGATCGGTCGGGCACGTCCCGAGCCGGTGCGTGGTGCCCGGGCAGCTCCCATTTACCTTGAACAAATTAGAGTGCTTCAAGCAGGCTAGTACAAAAGCGTCCACACCCGCCCAGGGTTGGCGTTGGCCGAGAATAATCTTGCATGGAATAATGGAACATGACCTCGGTCTGAGTCTTTTGGTTGGTTTTGTATAGACCCAGAGGTAATGATTAACAGAAGTAGTTGGGGGCATTGGTATTACGGCGCGAGAGGTGAAATTCGTAGACCGTCGTAGGACCAACTGAAGCGAAAGCGTTTGCCATGGATGCTTTCATTAATCAAGAACGAAAGTTAGAGGATCGAAGGCGATTAGATACCGCCCTAGTTCTAACCGTAAACGATGCCAATCAGCAATTGGGAGACGCTACTACATTCGGTGCTCTCAGTAGCTTCCGGGAAACCAAAATCGGGTTCCGGGGGAAGTATGGTTGCAAAGTTGAAACTTAAAGGAATTGACGGAAGGGCACCACAAGAAGTGGAGCTTGCAGAGGCGAGCTGTCAAAGGAAGCAAGCGGACGCTTTCCGTGAGCTCCTTTTGATATAGTGTTTTTCGTGTAAAAAACTTACAAAGTGGTGGTGCAAATTTGTTAGAGTGGTGTACGAACACATATTTTGCGCAAACACCGTGAAGTTTTGGTGAAAAACAGTGGAAAAACGTCGATTTTGGCACACAAACATTGCGTCGTGCACCGGTGCGTGTGGCCACGAAGGGTGCGTGTGTGGTTCCGTTAGTGCGTGCGAGCGTAGCGCTCCCTTTCGGTGCGGTTGAAGGGGAGCCCGCAGCCGCTGTGCAGCGTATTTTGTTACGGACAGGAGCGGAACAGTGATAAAACATTACCCCCTAACGAGGGAAGAAACATTCAGTGAAAAACAGTGCGGAAAAGTGCGTTGACCAGCAAGCAGATACCACGTGCTAAGGGCACGTGAACTTAGCACGTAAGGGCTTGGCTGTGTCGGTGAGTGCGTGCGTAGGGTGACGTGCCGTGGTTTGACGTCTGGACAGTGGGCACACCATCGGTCATCCCGGTGTTGTCCTGGGAGAATTCCCCCTAGTGCCACCAGCGCCCTCTATGGGCACTAGCGGAAGTTTCTCCGGAGACACAAACCAAAAGCTCCGCACAAACAAGCGTGCTAATAATCAAATGCGGGCTGCATACCGGCCAGGCGCACGTGTCCAGTGACTTTAACGCTGGACAAAGCGACGAACCGTGCAGCAGCATAATGTCGGGAGTAGAGAGCGATGATTCGGTGGAGGTGGTCCCCGAAATCATCAAGACAAAGAAAAGGAGACTTTCTCCGCGCGTAGTGTGACACCCCTGGAATTGTCGCAGGGACGATGTCGTCACTACGGAGCTCTCAGGGGCACCCAAGCCAGCCCGAGAACACCGTTGGAAGAGCCGGACGAGGAGCGCGAAAGCGTACCGCCCCGCCCCGACGCCGTCGCCGAGGAGGTCTATGTCTCCTGAGATGCTGGCACCAGCCGCATCGGAGCCGACCAGCTTCCCGACGCAGAAGTGTCGGACAGACATGCGCGGCAGTACGAGCGGGTGTTGGAGAAGCTCGAGGAGCTTACCGCTCTTTACCGAAAGAGCCAGGGGAGAATTCGAGGCTCCGTGCGGAGCTCGATATATCGCACGGGGTGCGAACCGTTGTGCAGCTGGAGAATTCAGCGACTGGCGTGCGCTTGGGAAACCAAGCCTCTTCCAAGTTGCAGCCAGCAAAAGGACACTCAGGCGCTCTCAGCAGAGGGAGAGAGCCGAGGCACCCAGTCGCAGGGTCCTGCCCAATCGCATGCTGGAACTGCAGGAGCAGCTGCGCCGTGAGATCCAGGAGGAAGAGAAGCAGATGAGGGCGAGGAGCGGGCACGGGCAGCGGTCCCAGCCCTGCAACAGCCGTACGACTTTCCGGCATCGGAAACCAGGCGGCAGCAGCAGCAATCCTACCGTGACGCCCTGGTAGGTGGTTGGCAGGTTGTGGGGAAGCGGCAAAAGGCCCAGCCTTCAGCTGCACCTCAGCAGCGGCAGCGGCCGCAACCAGCAACCAAGAGCCAACGCCCCGCACAGGCAAACCGGCGGACGAAAAGGCGACGACCAGACGCCATTCTGGTGTTCCAGCACCGGGGGTCTCCTCGCCGAGATGTACCGACCCATCCGGACGAGCCCGCCCTGAGGATGTCCAGCAACTGCATCCGTATCGGCAAGCGGACACCGAAGGGGAACCTTCGGATGGAGCTGGCACGGGACATGGACTCGGCGGCGCTGTGCAGCCGCATTCAGTCCACGCTGGGGAGCTTGGGATCCGCCAGGGTCCTGACGGAGATGGCGGAGGTTGTGTTGAAAAACGTTGACAACTCACGGAGGAGGAGACGATCAGGGAGGCGTTGAAGGCGGCACTCGCCAAGGAGCCAGCGGTGGCCTCGCTTCGCATCTGGGAGCGGGCAGATGCCACAAAGCGGGCCCGCGTGCGGCTACCGCGAGTGGAAGCGGAAGCCCTGCTCCAAAAAGATCGCCTTA
>NW_023405082.1:47500-57500 GCF_013141755.1 Anopheles stephensi | reverse complement strand
GTGGGTCCACCTCGTAAAGCGGCTTGTGGGCTCCAGCTCATCCCACTCCGCTTGCCATGCCTCGATAGTACTTCTTCGCTCTTCAGCTCGGATGACAGTGATGGGCATACCCGTGTCCTGCCGCCGCTGGTAACATCTGGCGTCCTCCTTCACCTGTAGCCAGATGGGGATAACCCCAGCAAGTACTGCTGCCACCTCACTCCGTACCGAGATGAAAGTGCGCGCCACCGGTCTCGCGTATAGGCCCTGAACGCGAGCCAACCTCCGCCGGCACTGCTGTAGATCGACTGCCGTGTGCCAGATTGGCGCCGCATACCGCATCGTCGAATCTACGACTGAGGCCAGCAATCGTCGCTTCGCACTTTTCGGGCCGCTGTGATTACACATCAGCCTGGAGATCGCCTGCGCAACCCTGGCTGCCTTCGCTGTGACGTAGTCCACATGTGGCCCCCAGGAAAGATGGTCCTCGAGCATTAAGCCGAGGTATTTGATGGTCCTGGTAGGCCATCTCTCCTGGCCTTCAATCGCAACTGGACAGTTGGTGTTATAGCGCCGCATTGTGGAAACCAGCACGAGCTCAGTTTTCGCTGGGGCGAGCTCGAGATGGTGCGCCGTCATCCAGGCGCTTATCGCCGCTATCGCCGTCTCCGCCGCTTCCGCCGCCGCCTGTGGTGTGGTGCCTTTCGCCAAGACGACTAAATCGTCGGCGAAGCCCACCAGCTCCGTCCCCTGGGGCAACTCCAGTCGCAGCACGCCGTCATACATCACGTTCCACAGGGTGGGACCGAGAATCGATCCCTGTGGAACGCCCGCCGATGTTGATCGCCGCACCGGTCCCTCGCTGGTCTCGTACACTAGCTCTCGTTCTGAGAAATAACTCCTCAGAACTCTTTGAAGCGTTGCAGGGACACGCTTCTCCTGCAGAGCTAGTGCAATCGCCTGCCAACTCGCTGCGTTGAACGCGTTCCTGACATCCAATGCTGCCACCATCAGACATCTGGGATCCCGCGAGTTGGTGCGATGGAAGGACCGGGCTTGCTGGCCTAGTTCGACGACGCGCTGGATCGCCTGCACCGTTGATCTCCCACGACGAAAGCCATACTGGGATGGTGAGAGCAAGATGGCATTGCTCTCTTCCAGGTGGTCGTTGAGACGGTTGAGGATTAGCCTCTCGAACACCTTGGAAACCGCTCCCAGCATGAGCAGCGGGCGATACGAAGACGGGTCCCCAGCTGGCTTGCCTGGCTTGGCAATCAGCACCAACCGCGCCTTCTTCCATGGCCTCGGGAACTCGCCGCGCTGCAGAAGATCGCCGTAGACTCGCGCGAACACCTCCGGGTGCTGGCGCACTGCTTCCTTTAGCGCTGCATTTGGGATGCCGTCAAGTCCCGGAGCTTTTGACGACGCCATCCTCGTTGCGGCCATAATCACCTCCTCGCTGGTGATCGGTGATACATCCGCTTCGTCGTCCATCTCAATCGCTGGCCACTCGAACGGCGGATGTGTCGGGAATAGGGTGTCTACAATCGGCTGTAGAACTGCGCGATCAGTCTCAGGTGGTGTGCGACTGCGCAGTTTGGCCATCACCACCTTGTACCCCATCCCGAACACATCATCCTCCACGCTATCGATCAGCTCCTGCATGCATCGTTCCTTGCTGTGGAGGATTTCCTGCGCAAGCAGCCCGCGTTGCCGAAGAAGATCGGAAGATGCGACGGCTCGATCTTCAGGAGTGGTAGCCCGATGGCGTTGTCCCTCAGCGACTGCGCAGCACTCCCGCAACCGCTCGATCTCAGGCGTCCACCAGTACATCTTCGGCGAGACACGAAAGGTTGGCCCGGTGACTCGCTGCATGACCCCGTCACAAGCAGCAGTTAAGCCGACGAGCAGTTCGTCCGGAGTTGATGCGAGGCTGAAGCGGCTGTTTGAGAGCGCTATCTCAAAGCACTCGCGATCGAACTGTGCCGTCTTCCACCTCACTCCGGCGTGCCTTGCTAGGCCGCTGGTGTTGTGCAGCCCTCCTCGTCGCTGTAGCTGGTGTTGATGCTGCTGATGTCGTCCACTCTGGCTTGTTCGCCTACTTGGAATGGCTACGCTGAATGCGATGTACCTGTGGTCACTGCCAGAGTATTTGTTGACGATACTCCATTCACCCGGAACTGCGACGCTTGGCGAGGCAAAGCTCACGTCGATCACGCTTTCACGTGCGACTCCGTTGCCGGTGAACGTTGGCTCGCTTCCAAGGTTCAGCGTCAGCAGCCCGAGATGGTTGACCGTTCCCATCAGATTCTCGCCTCGCGATGTTGTGCGAGCGCTGCCCCATTCCTCGTTCCACGCATTAAAGTCGCCTGCTAGCACCGTTGCAGGATACCCGGCGAGCGCCATTTCTACTGCTTCCAAATAGTCGTCGAACTCCGCATTGCTGATGCTGGGCGGTGCGTAACAGCTGGCAAAGGCAACGCCCCCGATTGTTGCAACCACCAATCCCGAGGCTGCGCTTCCTCCAAGATGTTGAATGGGGTATTCGCCGGTTGCAACAATAGCCACGTTCTGCTGCTCGTCGATCGCCCATTTGATGTTGTCACGCGGAGGCCTGTACAGTTCGCTGGCGATGACAACATGCGCGCCAACCTCCTTCGCCGTCTGCAGCATAAGATCTTGAGCTGCACGGCTCCGCCCGAGATTGATCTGCAGGACTTTTAACGTCGGCAGGTCGGGTGACCTATCGAGTGCGGGCCCTTGCAAATCGCGCAACACGGCTCCTCCTGGCAATCCATCGCCAGATGGCTCGTCTTCCCGCATCGGATGCAGGCGTCCGATCGATCGATCGCGCTCTTGCACTTCGCCTGCACGTGGCCGAGTTCCAGGCAACGGAAGCATCGTTGCAGCCAATCCTGTCGTTGCTGCACGCGGCTGACAGGACTCGAGGTGTACATCACCTTGATGTGCTGTCCTGCCAGCTTCTCCGCCGCCTTCTCGGAGACTCGAACCCAGGCCATCTTCGTCGAGTCGTTCATCGTGATCAGGCGAACCTCCTTCTCGCTGATGGGTTCCCCCGAAAGGGCTGTCAGCGCTTCCGCCACCTCCTTCACCGCCGCTAAAGGGTCGATATGATCTACTCGAACCTCGACTTTGTTGGTGATAAGTCTGCAACCGAGTGATGGAGTTGTTTTATCGCAGAATGCCTTCACTGCGTTAAACACCTCCAACGAGTTTGCGGATTCCGGCAAGCTCATAACCAATCGCGAGCGTGATGTTCGCCGTCCAATTCCGAGCACCTCAGACAGATGGGCCAGTTCTGTCGCCGAGCGAATCATCCGGTAGGCCTCCAAGTAGGCTTGACCCTCGCCTGGCGTGACTTCGATGGCGTCGGGACGATGTTTTGGCTGCCGATTAGTCACGTTTGTTGGAGCCTGCGCCTGCTGCTGGTTTTTGGACGCCGGCTGTGCTGCTGCTGTTTTCTGCTGCTGTGGTGGCTGCTTACGAGCCGGGCGCCGGACAACTTGCGCCCACGAGCCACCGTTATCGCCGATCGCATCCTCTGCAGCAGTAAGGGTGGGGAAGTCGCTGGATGGCTGCTGGCTTCGCTCACCCGTCTGCCGTTTCTGCTGCTGCTGTTGTTGCTGCTGCTGCTGCTGCTGCTGCTGCTGCTGCTGCTGCTGCTGCTGCTGCTTCTGCTGCTGCTTCTGCTGCTGCTGCTGCTGCTGCTGCTGCTGCCGCTGCTTCTGCTGCTGCTGCTGTTGCTGTTTCGCCTGCTGCTGTTGCTGCTTCGCCTGCTGCTGCTGCTGCGACCCGGTGGCCGCCTGGCTGCGCTGTGCAACTGGTTGTAGTGGCGCGTCTGGAGAGGCATCTTGTTTGGCTGCAAGCTTCCGGATAAGCTCAGCCATCTCGCGAATTTCCTCCCGCAGTGCTTGCACTTCCTTCCAGTGCCGGCTGTCAGCTTCCTCCTTCGCCCGTTGAAGGTCCTTGATCATGTCAAGAAGCCCCTTGCGCTCATCCAGATTTGCCTGCAGCAACAACCGAGTGCTTATAAGCTCATCGGACATTATCGCGAGCGTGTTCTCCAGCGATGCCAACGACGCCATAACAGGCGCCGCCTCAGGAGCCTCAGGAGCTGGCTTGTTGCTGGAAGTCGCCTTCGTCGCCTTCGTCGTACTGCTCGATGCTGTGCTGCTGCGAGTAAGCAACACTTTCGGCTCAGCGGTGAGTTTTTTCGCGCCCTCCATCATGGTAGTGTCCACGGACACCGTCCGAGGACGCAGTAATCTGCTCATACCTCACTCCGACGCCCTCTGGTGGTGAGGGTTTCTGCCGCAATAATGGAGAACCCAAAACACGCTTTTCCGAGCGTAACTCCCCCAAATGGCTTCCAATTGTCTCGAACCCAACGGCGATTTGGTGTGTGATGATGTTGTGCACAATCTTCCAGAAGAACTCGACGCTCGTTTCCCCCTCCTTCTTCCAGAAAAACAGGAAAAACCGTTTCAGACGTGGTTTTTCCGCTCTGGGGGGGTGGTAGGTGGAAGTAGGGGGGCGGGATGGTGTTCCCCGCAATCCTCGTCTCAGGCTGCGTCGATAGAGGGGTCGCGTTGGGGGGTGCGGTCGGAAAATTGGGAAAACCCAGAAAACGCTTTTCCGGGCGTAACTCCCCCAAATGACGTCCAATCGTCTCGGACCCAACGGCGATTTGGTGTGTAATGATGTTGTGCACAACCTTGCCGAAGAACTCGACGCTCGTGTCCCCCTCCTTCTGCCAGAAAAACAGAAAAAACCGTTTAAGACGCGGTTTTTCCGCTCTGGGGGGGTGGTGGGTGGAGGTAGGGGGGCGGGATGATGTTCAGATGCTTCCTCTCTGCAAGCCGCGTCGATCGATACCCCACTCGGTGGGGTGCGGCGTATGATTCGGCGACGGGGGGGGCCCGGAAAAACGCTATTTTCCAGGGGGGGTGGGGGAAAACCCTTGCGGGGGGGTATTCTTCGAGGTAAACGGACACCCCTCCCCGAACAAACCCCTATCGGGAGACGCCTGGTTTTCCCGCTACGCCCGGAAAACTCTTCTGCTGCACACTTTTCCGGCTGGAACGCCCCCTGGTGGTGGAAAACTGGTTGGGTTTTTGCGGGGGTGGGTGGGGGGCACCCGCCCGAACAATCCGTCCGAAGACCCCGATCGTCTATCTCCCCTCCTTCCCCGGGAAAACTCGGAAAAACCGTCTCCGGGGGGGGTTTATCCGCTCTGGGGGGCTGGTGGTGGGTGGTGGGGGGGCGGGGTGGCCACTTCCGAACTCCCCTCTTCGAGACGCGTCGATGGAGGGGTCGCACGCCTGGATCGGTGGACTGACCACCTGGTACACCAAGGGGGGGCAGAAAAGGCCCGCCGGGAACTCCAGGAAACCAGGGCGGACAACCCGTTCGAACACCGGGTGCCGGGTGTTCCGTCCGGAAGATTTTGAAATTCCAACCTCACTTTTAACCGACGCCAAAATTTCACACACACGCCGCCATTTTCGCGACACCGAAAACCGCGTGCTTTTTTGGGTGGAAATTTCCCCCGCCTATAACTCCGCGAGTTTTCCACGGATCCGCCTGGAATTTTCACAGCTTGTTCGCCTCCGGAAAACGCACAAACCACTATATGGCAGCTCTCTGCCAGCACTTATAGTTTGAGAGTTATAATCACTCAAAGTTTTGCACTTTAAACGTCCACAAAATGGCGTACTCCATGAAATCGTTAGTTCTGTCTTCACTGTTTGGTGCGTCTCAATAGCGCGCTTCTTTTGATACGTCACTTAAACAAATCGGTCCACTAATACGCGAGTTATTCCCGGAAAACCGTTCCCCGAAAAACTCCCCCAGTTTTCCGAATTTTCCGGAAAAATTCGGAGGGGGGGTTCAGGATGGCAATCGGGGGCCGGACACAAAAATCCACTGTCCTAACTACCGAATTTCCCGAGTTTTCACCACTTCACTTTTTCCTCGCGGAGCACAGCGTGGATGCGTCTGCACTGTTCGGCTGCTCGATCGCCACTACAGGGATAACTGGCTTGTGGTCGCCAAGCGTTCATAGCGACGTGACTTTTTGATCCTTCGATGTCGGCTCTTCCTATCATTGTGAAGCAAAATTCCCCAAGCGTAGGATTGTTCACCCTTTCAAGGGAACGTGAGCTGGGTTTAGACCGTCGTGAGACAGGTTAGTTTTACCCTACTGGTGTGTGCTAATACGTGCTATCGTAACGGAACTCCTGTGCAGTACGAGAGGAACCACAGGTACGGACCACTGGCTCAATACTAGTTCGACCGGACTTTGGTATGACGCTACGTCCGCTGGATTATGCCTGAACGCCTCTAAGGTCGTAACCAATCCGAGCTGATAGCGCTTCAAAACCTAATGGGCAATCGGAAGCTAGCGGGCCTAACAACCCTCCGAGATCCGCTGGAACTGCCTCTGCAGCCTGGCGCCTCATCCCCGCTTCATAGACTGGGCCGCATCGCGCGGGGTCGCACTGCACGTGTTAGTACCTGACCATAGGGAACGCCGGTGGCCGCCGACCTCGCCGACCGTGGACTTGACTAGTTTCGATGCCCACCGACCGCCCGCAAACGACGGGACTTCAGGCTAGGAGTTTCAAGTTGTAGAGATGCGTTCGCATCGATCCTCTCAGGCGACCTACGCCTGGTGGTGTTATGGTGGACGCAAGGCACGTCCTGGCCCGGTAGTATGTACAAGAAAATGTACAAGTCCGGGAATACGGGGTGCATCGTATGTAACGTTCGATGTACATATAAAGCCTGGTAGGTGTTGGATTATATCTGCAACACGGGCATTATCGAAAGATGGTTAAGTGGAGTCACCCAATGGGTGCCGTGCGTTATAAGGTACGTAATGCACAGTAGAGATACATTGTCGGGAGGTGGAACCCGCAAAATGTACAAGTCCGGGAATACGGGGTGCATCGTATGTAACGTTCGATGTACATATAAAGCCTGGTAGGTGTTGGGATTATATCTGCAACACGGGCATTATCGAAAGATGGTTAAGTGGAGTCACCCAATGGGTGCCGTGCGTTATAAGGTACGTAATGCACAGTAGAGATACATTGTCGGGAGGTGGAACCCGAAAAATGTACAAGTCCGGGAATACGGGGTGCATCGTATGTAACGTTCGATGTACATATAAAGCCTGGTAGGTGTTGGGATTATATCTGCAACACGGGCATTATCGAAAGATGGTTAAGTGGAGTCACCCAATGGGTGCCGTGCGTTATAAGGTACGTAATGCACAGTAGAGATACATTGTCGGGAGGTGGAACCCGCAAAATGTACAAGTCCGGGAATACGGGGTGCATCGTATGTAACGTTCGATGTACATATAAAGCCTGGTAGGTGTTGGGATTATATCTGCAACACGGGCATTATCGAAAGATGGTTAAGTGGAGTCACCCAATGGGTGCCGTGCGTTATAAGGTACGTAATGCACAGTAGAGATACATTGTCGGGAGGTGGAACCCGCAAAATGTACAAGTCCGGGAATACGGGGTGCATCGTATGTAACGTTCGATGTACATATAAAGCCTGGTAGGTGTTGGGATTATATCTGCAACACGGGCATTATCGAAAGATGGTTAAGTGGAGTCACCCAATGGGTGCCGTGCGTTATCAGGTACGTAATGCACAGTAGAGATACATTGTCGGGAGGTGGAACCCGAAAAATGTACAAGTCCGGGAATACGGAAAAGTTCCCCATGAAAGGCTGGGGATACAATTATTGATACAAATAATGTGCCTAAGGGTACATTTATTTTTCTAAGTCCCAGAAATCCGTCACTGAACATCACGACTTACAAACACATCTTCCCCCGGTCCTCCCATATACGGCACGGGGACAAGTATGAAGAATGAAAATCATGTGTGTATGGAACATATAATGTGCCTGAGAGCACATTTTTTTTCTAAGTCCCAGAAATCCGTCACTGAACATCACGACTTACAAACACATCTTCCCCCGGTCCTCCCATATACGGCACGGGGACAAGTATGAAGAATGAAAATCATGTGTGTATGGAACATATAATGTGCCTGAGAGCACATTTTTTTTCTAAGTCCCAGAAATCCATCACTGAACATCACGACTTACGAAGACATGTTCCCCCGGTCCTCCCATATACGGCACCGGGACAAGTATGAAGAATGAAAATCATGTGTGTATGGAACATATAATGTGCCTGAGAGCACATTTTTTTTCTAAGTCCCAGAAATCCGTCACTGAACATCACGACTTACGAAGACATGTTCCCCCGGTCCTCCCATATACGGCACGGGGACAAGTATGAAGAATGAAAATCATGTGTGTATGGAACATATAATGTGCCTGAGAGCACATTTTTTTTCTAAGTCCCAGAAATCCGTCACTGAACATCACGACTTACAAACACATCTTCCCCCGGTCCTCCCATATACGGCACGGGGACAAGTATGAAGTATGAAAATTTTTGGTCACAGCGTGAAATCCCTCTAATGATCATGAAAATAGCATCGGATCACTTATCTGACCATAAAAAGTGGACCAAAACCCTATTTGGACAAACTTTTTGGTCCTATGAAAAATTCACTTTTCATATATGTCATGGTCGAAAATTTTCTAAGTCCCAAAAAATCACATATTCTCGAATATCTCGAAAACTACGTATCGGACAGGGGTCAACCAAGGTGTTTTAGAAAGGTCTTTACAAGCTCTATTTAATGAGCCATAGCGACTTTCAAGTGATTTTTTGACACTTTTTCGCATATCGGCATCCTTGGTTCCCATACTGGCCATAGGCCATAGGGCACCGAACGGCCAACTTTTGGTCCGGGGGTGAAATTTTTTTTTCACGAGATTTTGATGAAAATGGCTTCGGAACGCGTTTCTAATAATGAAAAGTGAAACCAAACAGTATTTGCGAAGAAAAAATTGTCCTATGAAAAAATCACTTTTTCTTAGGGTACGGGTCAAAAATTTTCTAAGTCCCAAAAAATCACATTTTCTCGAATATCTCGAAAACTACTTATCGGACAGGGGTCAACCAAGGTGTTTTAGAAAGGTCTCAACAAGCTCTAAATAATGGGCCATAGCGACTTTTTAGTGATTTTTTGACAAATTTTGTCATATCGGCATCCCGAGTTCCCATACTGGCCATAGGCCATGGGGCCCCGAACGAAAAAATTTTGGTCCGAGGGTCAAAATTTTTTTTCTCATAAATTTGTTCAAAACGCCGTCGGAACGCGCCTTAGATCATGAAAAGTGAAAAGAAACAGTATTTTGCAAAAGTTGGGGTGGCCTATGACTTACATGGCCACGTCCTAGGTCCGAGTTCCCGAGGTCGTGTTCTTCAGTGGCGGAAAAAAATGGCCACTTGTGGGAGATGCAAAATGTTCATTTTGTATTATAGGGGACACACTATCGAAGCGAAAATTTCAGAAATGGCCTAAAACGTGAAGAAATGATGGGGTATGTACGAAAAGAAGGTTTTTATGGTCAAACGGTGAAAATTTTTTTTTTATGAAAAATTTTGGTCTCCCACCGTTCATGAATTTCTAGGACCAAAAATCGAAAAATTTGAAAACTTCACGATCGAAAGGGAAACGCATATGTGGTGTTCCTAGGTGTGTACGGTGTACGAAAAACGGGTTCACGATGAGATATCAGGCAAATAAGTGGACCTAAAGTGAGTTATACGGGTAAGACGAGGTGTCCAAAGACCGAAATAGGGGTACCAACTGAGAACGAAATGAAGGTCCCCGAAGTCGCCATACAAGTTATAGGAGGTGTCCAAAGTACGAAAAGAGTTCCATATTCGGCTGTTCCTACTATATGGTTCCCTGATTGCTGCTCCAAGGAGTAGTGAGGAAGTGTCCAAAGGTCTGTTGGGGGTATCGAGGTGATACCCTCGACGGACAATATGCACGAAAAGTGGTTCGATGATCTATCCTGTAGGTCGTACGGCAGCCATACCCGGCTGGAAGT
>NW_023405082.1:30000-37500 GCF_013141755.1 Anopheles stephensi | reverse complement strand
CCTGAGAGCACATTTTTTTTCTAAGTCCCAGAAATCCGTCACTGAACATCACGACTTACGAAGACATGTTCCCCCGGTCCTCCCATATACGGCACGGGGACAAGTATGAAGTATGAAAATTTTGGTCACAGCGTGAAATCCCTCTAATGATCATGAAAATAGCATCGGATCACTTATCTGACCATAAAAAGTGAACCAAAACCCTATTTGGACAAACTTTTTGGTCCTATGAAAAAATCACTTTTCATATATGTCATGGTCGAAAATTTTCTAAGTCCCAAAAAATCACATATTCTCGAATATCTCGAAAACTACTTATCGGACAGGGGTCAACCAAGGTGTTTTAGAAAGGTCTTTACAAGCTCTATTTAATGAGCCATAGCGACTTTCAAGTGATTTTTTGACACTTTTTCGCATATCGGCATCCTTGGTTCCCATACTGGCCATAGGCCATAGGGCACCGAACGGCCAACTTTTGGTCCGGGGGTGAAATTTTTTTTTCACGAGATTTTGATGAAAATGGCTTCGGAACGCGTTTCTAATAATGAAAAGTGAAACCAAACAGTATTTGCGAAGAAAAAATTGTCCTATGAAAAAATCACTTTTTCTTAGGGTACGGGTCAAAAATTTTCTAAGTCCCAAAAAATCACATTTTCTCGAATATCTCGAAAACTACTTATCGGACAGGGGTCAACCAAGGTGTTTTAGAAAGGTCTTTACAAGCTCTATTTAATGAGCCATAGCGACTTTCAAGTGATTTTTTGACAAATTTTGTCATATCGGCATCCCGAGTTCCCATACTGGCCATAGGCCATGGGGCCCCGAACGAAAAAATTTTGGTCCGAGGGTCAAAATTTTTTTTCTCATAAATTTGTTCAAAACGCCGTCGGAACGCGCCTTAGATCATGAAAAGTGAAAAGAAACAGTATTTTGCAAAAGTTGGGGTGGCCTATGACTTACATGGCCACGTCCTAGGTCCGAGTTCCCGAGGTCGTGTTCTTCAGTGGCGGAAAAAAATGGCCACTTGTGGGAGATGCAAAATGTTCATTTTGTATTATAGGGGACACACTATCGAAGCGAAAATTTCAGAAATGGCCTAAAACGTGAAGAAATGATGGGGTATGTACGAAAAGAAGGTTTTTATGGTCAAACGGTGAAAATTTTTTTTTATGAAAAATTTTGGTCTCCCACCGTTCATGAATTTCTAGGACCAAAAATCGAAAAATTTCAAAACTTCACGATCGAAAGGGAAACGCATATGTGGTGTTCCTAGGTGTGTACGGTGTACGAAAAACGGGTTCACGATGAGATATCAGGCAAATAAGTGGACCTAAAGTGAGTTATACGGGTAAGACGAGGTGTCCAAAGACCGAAATAGGGGTACCAACTGAGAACGAAATGAAGGTCCCCGAAGTCGCCATACAAGTTATAGGAGGTGTCCAAAGTACGAAAAGAGTTCCATATTCGGCTGTTCCTACTATATGGTTCCCTGATTGCTGCTCCAAGGAGTAGTGAGGAAGTGTCCAAAGGTCTGTTGGGGGTATCGAGGTGATACCCTCGACGGACAATATGCACGAAAAGTGGTTCGATGATCTATCCTGTAGGTCGTACGGCAGCCATACCCGGCTGGAAGTACCGCGGTAATTCCGCAATAAAACGTTCGCCAGACGAACAAACAAATTGAATTAGCTCATCGTAGTGTACGGAAACGAAACGAAAATGTAAGGTGATTAGGGATCCGGGAGCAATCTCGCGATCCCATGGTTCGGTGTAAGAAATGATACGAAGTGTTCATAAGTCTCCTCTGGAGGCAGAACCATCGTAGCAAAGTTCGGGAACCCAAGGGTCACAAAAACTCGTAGGACGATATCCACGAATAATCGGGGACTTGTGGGGACTACCGTGCCCTGACAAGTCAACTACACCTTAACTGGTGATGGTCGTCCTACGGGGACCTGCGGGGAACAAAAGGGTCACAAAAACTCGTAGGACAATATCTCCGAATAATCGGGGACTTGTGGGGACCACCGTGCCCTGACAAGTCAACTACACCTTAACTGGTGATGGTTGTCCTACGGGGACCTGCCGGGAACCCAAGGGTCACAAAAACTCGTAGGACGATATCCACGAATAATCGGGGACTTGTGGGGACTACCGTGCCCTGACAAGTCAACTACACCTTAACTGGTGATGGTCGTCCTACGGGGACCTGCGGGGAGCAAAAGGAGTCAGAAACAATCGTAGGACGATATCCACGAATAATCGGGGACTTGTGGGGACTACCGTGCCCTGACAAGTCAACTACACCTTAACTGGTGATGGTCGTCCTACGGGGACCTTCAGGGAGCCGCAGTAAGTCGCAGGTCGTATGCGAGCCTTGATTGGTCCTGTTGGGGGCGTGCGGGGTGTAATGCCTCGGTACGTCAAATGTTGGTGTACGATGTACATCGATAATCTGACATCCTCCTGAACAACCTTTGCTCGTGTGGTTATTGGCGCTGTGGAGTCGGTGTACTGCCGCAGGTCAATGAGAGTGGTCACAACAAAGATTGTGTCACCTGATGAACGTAGAAAGAGAGTCTGCGGGGACTGGTGCCCTGGTAGACAAAAAATATCGAACAAGCAATTGACGAAGACGAATTCTGGTTGATCCTACCAGTAATATACGCTTGTCTCAAAGGTTAAGCCATGCATGTCTAAGTACAAACATAAATGAATGTGAAACCGCATAAGGCTCAGTACAACAGCCATAATTCACAAGATCATCCACCCATCAGTTACTTGGATAACTGTGGAAAAGCCAGAGCTAATACATGCAACATGCCGGGACCGCTGTCCGCTTGCGGGCGGTGGAACTGGTGCACTTATTAGTAAAACCAATCGCCTCCGGGCGGCTTGAGTTGAAGTCTGGATAAGGATGCCGATCGTATGGTCGCTTGACCGACGACAGATCTTGCAAATGTCTGCCCTATCAACTATTGATGGTAGTGTAGAGGACTACCATGGTTGCGACGGGTAACGGGGAATCAGGGTTCGATTCCGGAGAGGGAGCCTGAGAAATGGCTACCACATCCAAGGAAGGCAGCAGGCGCGTAAATTACCCAATCCCGGCACGGGGAGGTAGTGACGAGAAATAACAATATGGACCTCTCTAACGATGGTCCATAATTGGAATGAATTGAGCATAAATCCTTCAATAAGGATCAAGTGGAGGGCAAGTCTGGTGCCAGCAGCCGCGGTAATTCCAGCTCCACTAGCGTATATTAAAGTTGTTGCGGTTAAAACGTTCGAAGTTGATTCCCCGTCCAGACACGCGACCGCCGCGGGCGCCCGGCACACGCCGGATACGTTCGTGCGCGAGCTCGCGGCTGCGACTCACAATGGTGTGCCTGGGCGTCAACCTCGTGATCGGTCGGGCACGTCCCGAGCCGGTGCGTGGTGCCCGGGCAGCTCCCATTTACCTTGAACAAATTAGAGTGCTTCAAGCAGGCTAGTACAAAAGCGTCCACACCCGCCCAGGGTTGGCGTTGGCCGAGAATAATCTTGCATGGAATAATGGAACATGACCTCGGTCTGAGTCTTTTGGTTGGTTTTGTATAGACCCAGAGGTAATGATTAACAGAAGTAGTTGGGGGCATTGGTATTACGGCGCGAGAGGTGAAATTCGTAGACCGTCGTAGGACCAACTGAAGCGAAAGCGTTTGCCATGGATGCTTTCATTAATCAAGAACGAAAGTTAGAGGATCGAAGGCGATTAGATACCGCCCTAGTTCTAACCGTAAACGATGCCAATCAGCAATTGGGAGACGCTACTACATTCGGTGCTCTCAGTAGCTTCCGGGAAACCAAAATCGGGTTCCGGGGGAAGTATGGTTGCAAAGTTGAAACTTAAAGGAATTGACGGAAGGGCACCACAAGAAGTGGAGCTTGCAGAGGCGAACTGTCAACCGAAGCGAGCGGACGCCTTTCGTGAGCTTCTGGTAAAATACAGTTATTTGAGTGAAAACGATCTTCCAAGCAGTGAAACGTGCGTGCAAAGTGTGTAGTTGACCAGTTTGTACGCCAGCTGAGTGAAGACCCGGCGAAAAACCGTGAATATTTAGTTTAAAACGGCACACAAACATTGCGTCGCGCTTCGGCGCGTGTGACCGGAATATTGCGTGTGTGGTGAGGTGAGTGCGTGCGTGCGAAGCGCTCCCTTTCGGTGCGGTGGAAAGGGAGCCCGCACCCGCAGTTGGGTGAAAAACTCTTCAGGAGCAAGAAAGTGCTGTGAAAAACATAACGTTAACGGAAAAAATAAACATTCAGTGTAAAAACAGCACCAAAAACGGTGAAAAAACAACGGTGCAAAACACGTGCTAAGGGCACCTGTACTTAGAAGGGCAGTGTGTGTCAGTGTCGGTTTGTGCGTGCGAGGCGTGTTGCGTGTACTTGACAAGTGCACAGTGGAGAGCCCATCGGACATTCCGGTGGATGTCCTGGGAGAGCTCTCCCCTTTAGTGCCACCAGCGCCACCTATGGGGCACTAGCACAAGCCAGATCGCAGACACAAACCACAAAAGCTCCGCACTGAGCTTTTGCGATAAAGGCGTATGCGGACCGCATACCGGCTAGGCGCAGAAGCCTAGAGATTGCTGGGCACAGCAACAAACCGGTCAGCGGTAGAAATGCAAGAGGAGGAGAGCAGGTCTGATGGGTCGGTGGATGCGGAGGCCACCGTAACCGTCAGACCGAAGAAGATGAAGATGTCGCCGCGAGTAGTGGTGACGCTCCTGTCGCCGGGAACGCTGTCGTCGCTGTGCAGCGCACCGGGAGCACCCACGCCAGCCCCGAGGGGAACGCCAGGGACATCAGGAGAGGCGGATGCGGAAGCGCGAGAGAGGACCGCCCCCGCCCCCGCCCCCACACCGTCACCACGGAGATCGGTATCTCCCGAGATGCTGGCGCCAGCCGCATCGCCGTCGGTAGAAGAGATCGAAACCGTGGAACGAGAAGCGGAACCATCACCGCCTGCAGAGGACTTCACGAGTCGCATCGAGAAGCTCTTGCAGAAGCTGGAAGAGATGACCGTGTTGTGGGAGAAGAGCGAGGCGGAGAACGCGAGACTCCGCCACGAGCTGAATATTTATCGCACGGGCGTGCGAACAATCGAGCAGCTGGAGGACTCAGTGACTGGCGTGCGCTTGGGAAGCCAAGCGACAACCAAGTCAAAATCCGGGCCCAGCAACAGGACGATCAGGCGCACCAAGCAACGTGAGAGAGCCGAAGCACGCCAGTCGCTGGGTCCTGCCCAGCATCGCCTGCTGGAGATGCAGGAGCAGCTGCGGCGGGAATTGCAATGCGAGGCACAGACGAGAGACGGGCATGGGCAGCGATCCCAACCCCTGCAGCCGCGGGACCCTCCGGCACCGGAAACCCGTCGGCAGCAGGAACAAACGTACCGGACGCCCTGGTATCCGGATGGCAGGTGGCAGGGAAGCGGCAAAAGGCTCAGCCTTCAGCCGCAACCCAGCAGCGGCAACAGCCGAAACCTGCCGCACCGAGCCAACGCCCTGCACAGGCGAACCGACGGCCCGACGCCGACGACCAGACGCGATCTTGGTGGTTCCGGCACCGGGGGTCTCCTTCGCGGAGATCTACAGGCCCATCCGGACGAGCCCGGCCCTGCAGAGGATCAGAGGCACATCCGCATCGGGAAGAGGACCCCGAAAGGTAACCTCAGGATGGAGCTGGCACGTGACGTGGATGCGAGGCGTTGTGTCGCCGCATCCCAATTTACGCTGGGGGAGCTTGGGTCTGCCAAGGTCCTTACCGAGATGGCGGAGGTGCTTCTAAAGAACGTTGACAACCTCACCGAAGCGGACACCATCCGGGAAGCACTGAGGCGGCACTTACGAGGGAGCCAACGGTGGCCTCGTTGCGGATGTGGGAGAGGGCCGACGCGACGAACGGGCTCGCGTACGGCTACCGCGTGTCGAGGCAGAAGCCATCTTGAGCAAGAAGCGCTTGCTAATCGACTACGCTTCTTGCCAGCTGGAGGAGCCCCCATGCTGGAACGGCAAAGCGCCGTTGCTTCCGGTGCTGGAGAGGGGCATTTGGCGGCGAACTGCGTCGGACCCGACCGCAGCAAACTGCTGCAATCCGTTGCGGAGAACCTGGCCATCGGGCGGCCACCTGCAGCAGTTGCGGTTAGCTGCATCCGGTGTGGAGGACCGCACCCGCATTGCAGCGCACGGCTGCAGAGGACCAAAACGATAGTGCGGAGTGCCGGAGAGACAACGCCCGTTTCGGCCCGAACGAGATCCGCCATTTTTTGACACTTTTTCGCATATCGTCGGCAAAGGCGGCCATAGGCCATAGGGCACCGAACGGCCAATGGTCCGGGGGTGAAATTTTTTTCACGAGATTTTGATGAAAATGGCTTCGGAACGCGTTTCTAATAATGAAAAGTGAAACCAAACAGTATTTGCGAAGAAAAAGTCCTATGAAAAAATCACTTTTCTTAGGGTCGGTCAAAATTTTCTAAGTCCCAAAAAATCACTTATTCTCGAATATCTCGAAAACTACGTATCGGACAGGGGTCAACCAAGGTGTTTTAGAAAGGTCTTTACAAGCTCTATTTAATGAGCCATAGCGACTTTCAAGTGATTTTTTGACACTTTTTCGCATATCGGCATCCTTGGTTCCCATACTGGCCATAGGCCATAGGGACCGGCCAACTTTTGGTCCGGGTGAAATTTTTTTTCACGAGATTTGATGATGCTTCGGAACGCGCTAATAATGAAAAGTGAAACCAAACAGTATTTGCGAAGAAAAAATTGCTATGAAAAATCACTTTTTCTTAGGGTACGGGTCAAAAATTTTCTAAGTCCCAAAAAATCACATATTCTCGAATATCTCGAAAACTACGTATCGGACAGGGGTCAACCAAGGTGTTTTAGAAAGGTCTTTACAAGCTCTATTTAATGAGCCATAGCGACTTTCAAGTGATTTTTTGACACTTTTTCGCATATCGGCATCCTTGGTTCCCATACTGGCCATAGGCCATAGGGCACCGAACGGCCAACTTTTGGTCCGGGGGTGAAATTTTTTTTTCACGAGATTTTGATGAAAATGGCTTCGGAACGCGTTTCTAATAATGAAAAGTGAAACCAAACAGTATTTGCGAAGAAAAAATTGTCCTATGAAAAAATCACTTTTTCTTAGGGTACGGGTCAAAAATTTTCTAAGTCCCAAAAAATCACATTATTCTCGAATATCTCGAAAACTACTTATCGGACAGGGGTCAACCAAGGTGTTTTAGAAAGGTCTTACAAGCTCTATTTAATGAGCCATAGCGACTTTCAAGTGATTTTTTGACACTTTTTCGCATATCGGCATCCTTGGTTCCCATACTGGCCATAGGCCATAGGGCACCGAACGGCCAACTTTTGGTCCGGGGGTGAAATTTTTTTTTCACGAGATTTTGATGAAAATGGCTTCGGAACGCGTTTCTAATAA
>NW_023405082.1:17500-20000 GCF_013141755.1 Anopheles stephensi | reverse complement strand
ATAAAGCCTGGTAGGTGTTGGGATTATATCTGCAACACGGGCATTATCGAAAGATGGTTAAGTGGAGTCACCCAATGGGTGCCGTGCGTTATCAGGTACGTAATGCACAGTAGAGATACATTGTCGGGAGGTGGAACCCGAAAAATGTACAAGTCCGGGAATACGGGGTGCATCGTATGTAACGTTCGATGTACATATAAAGCCTGGTAGGTGTTGGGATTATATCTGCAACACGGGCATTATCGAAAGATGGTTAAGTGGAGTCACCCAATGGGTGCCGTGCGTTATCAGGTACGTAATGCACAGTAGAGATACATTGTCGGGAGGTGGAACCCGAAAAATGTACAAGTCCGGGAATACGGAAAAGTTCCCCATGAAAGGCTGGGGATACAATTATTGATACAAATAATGTGCCTAAGGGTACATTTATTTTTCTAAGTCCCAGAAATCCGTCACTGAACATCACGACTTACAAACACATCTTCCCCCGGTCCTCCCATATACGGCACGGGGACAAGTATGAAGAATGAAAATCATGTGTGTATGGAACATATAATGTGCCTGAGAGCACATTTTTTTTCTAAGTCCCAGAAATCCGTCACTGAACATCACGACTTACGAAGACATGTTCCCCCGGTCCTCCCATATACGGCACGGGGACAAGTATGAAGAATGAAAATCATGTGTGTATGAAACATATAATGTGCCTGAGAGCACATTTTTTTTCTAAGTCCCAGAAATCCGTCACTGAACATCACGACTTACGAAGACATGTTCCCCCGGTCCTCCCATGTACGGCACGGGGACAAGTATGAAGAATGAAAATCATGTGTGTATGAAACATATAATGTGCCTGAGAGCACATTTTTTTTCTAAGTCCCAGAAATCCGTCACTGAACATCACGACTTACGAAGACATGTTCCCCCGGTCCTCCCATATACGGCACCGGGACAAGTATGAACAATGAAAATCATGTGTGTATGAAACATATAATGTGCCTGAGAGCACATTTTTTTTCTAAGTCCCAGAAATCCGTCACTGAACATCACGACTTACGAAGACATGTTCCCCCGGTCCTCCCATATACGGCACCGGGACAAGTATGAAGTATGAAAATTTTTGGTCACAGCGTGAAATCCCTCTAATGATCATGAAAATAGCATCGGATCACTTATCTGACCATAAAAAGTGAACCAAAACCCTATTTGGACAAACTTTTTGGTCCTATGAAAAATTCACTTTTCATATATGTCATGGTCGAAAATTTTCTAAGTCCCAAAAAATCACTTATTCTCGAATATCTCGAAAACTACTTATCGGACAGGGGTCAACCAAGGTGTTTTAGAAAGGTCTTTACAAGCTCTATTTAATGAGCCATAGCGACTTTCAAGTGATTTTTTGACACTTTTTCGCATATCGGCATCCTTGGTTCCCATACTGGCCATAGGCCATAGGGCACCGAACGGCCAACTTTTGGTCCGGGGGTGAAATTTTTTTTTCACGAGATTTTGATGAAAATGGCTTCGGAACGCGTTTCTAATAATGAAAAGTGAAACCAAACAGTATTTGCGAAGAAAAAATTGTCCTATGAAAAAATCACTTTTTCTTAGGGTACGGGTCAAAAATTTTCTAAGTCCCAAAAAATCACATATTCTCGAATATCTCGAAAACTACGTATCGGACAGGGGTCAACCAAGGTGTTTTAGAAAGGTCTTTACAAGCTCTATTTAATGAGCCATAGCGACTTTCAAGTGATTTTTTGACACTTTTTCGCATATCGGCATCCTTGGTTCCCATACTGGCCATAGGCCATAGGGCACCGAACGGCCAACTTTTGGTCCGGGGGTGAAATTTTTTTTTCACGAGATTTTGATGAAAATGGCTTCGGAACGCGTTTCTAATAATGAAAAGTGAAACCAAACAGTATTTGCGAAGAAAAAATTGTCCTATGAAAAAATCACTTTTTCTTAGGGTACGGGTCAAAAATTTTCTAAGTCCCAAAAAATCACATTTTCTCGAATATCTCGAAAACTACTTATCGGACAGGGGTCAACCAAGGTGTTTTAGAAAGGTCTCAACAAGCTCTAAATAATGGGCCATAGCGACTTTTTAGTGATTTTTTGACAAATTTTGTCATATCGGCATCCCGAGTTCCCATACTGGCCATAGGCCATGGGGCCCCGAACGAAAAAATTTTGGTCCGAGGGTCAAAATTTTTTTTCTCATAAATTTGTTCAAAACGCCGTCGGAACGCGCCTTAGATCATGAAAAGTGAAAAGAAACAGTATTTTGCAAAAGTTGGGGTGGCCTATGACTTACATGGCCACGTCCTAGGTCCGAGTTCCCGAGGTCGTGTTCTTCAGTGGCGGAAAAAAATGGCCACTTGTGGGAGATGCAAAATGTTCATTTTGTATTATAGGGGACACACTATCGAAGCGAAAATTTCAGAAATGGCCTAAAACGTGAAGAAATGATGGGGTATGTACGAAAAGAAGGTTT
>NW_023405082.1:5000-7500 GCF_013141755.1 Anopheles stephensi | reverse complement strand
CGGCACCGGGACAAGTATGAACAATGAAAATCATGTGTGTATGAAACATATAATGTGCCTGAGAGCACATTTTTTTTCTAAGTCCCAGAAATCCGTCACTGAACATCACGACTTACGAAGACATGTTCCCCCGGTCCTCCTATATACGGCACCGGGACAAGTATGAAGTATGAAAATTTTTGGTCACAGCGTGAAATCCCTCTAATGATCATGAAAATAGCATCGGATCACTTATCTGACCATAAAAAGTGAACCAAAACCCTATTTGGACAAACTTTTTGGTCCTATGAAAAATTCACTTTTCATATATGTCATGGTCGAAAATTTTCTAAGTCCCAAAAAATCACTTATTCTCGAATATCTCGAAAACTACTTATCGGACAGGGGTCAACCAAGGTGTTTTAGAAAGGTCTTTACAAGCTCTATTTAATGAGCCATAGCGACTTTCAAGTGATTTTTTGACACTTTTTCGCATATCGGCATCCTTGGTTCCCATACTGGCCATAGGCCATAAGGCACCGAACGGCCAACTTTTGGTCCGGGGGTGAAATTTTTTTTTCACGAGATTTTGATGAAAATGGCTTCGGAACGCGTTTCTAATAATGAAAAGTGAAACCAAACAGTATTTGCGAAGAAAAAATTGTCCTATGAAAAAATCACTTTTTCTTAGGGTACGGGTCAAAAATTTTCTAAGTCCCAAAAAATCACATGTTCTCGAATATCTCGAAAACTACTTATCGGACAGGGGTCAACCAAGGTGTTTTAGAAAGGTCTCAACAAGCTCTAAATAATGGGCCATAGCGACTTTTTAGTGATTTTTTGACACTTTTTCGCATATCGGCATCCTTGGTTCCCATACTGGCCATAGGCCATAGGGCACCGAACGGCCAACTTTTGGTCCGGGGGTGAAATTTTTTTTTCACGAGATTTTGATGAAAATGGCTTCGGAACGCGTTTCTAATAATGAAAAGTGAAACCAAACAGTATTTGCGAAGAAAAAATTGTCCTATGAAAAAATCACTTTTTCTTAGGGTACGGGTCAAAAATTTTCTAAGTCCCAAAAAATCACATATTCTCGAATATCTCGAAAACTACGTATCGGACAGGGGTCAACCAAGGTGTTTTAGAAAGGTCTTTACAAGCTCTATTTAATGAGCCATAGCGACTTTCAAGTGATTTTTTGACACTTTTTCGCATATCGGCATCCTTGGTTCCCATACTGGCCATAGGCCATAGGGCACCGAACGGCCAACTTTTGGTCCGGGGGTGAAATTTTTTTTTCACGAGATTTTGATGAAAATGGCTTCGGAACGCGTTTCTAATAATGAAAAGTGAAACCAAACAGTATTTGCGAAGAAAAAATTGTCCTATGAAAAAATCACTTTTTCTTAGGGTACGGGTCAAAAATTTTCTAAGTCCCAAAAAATCACATTTTCTCGAATATCTCGAAAACTACTTATCGGACAGGGGTCAACCAAGGTGTTTTAGAAAGGTCTCAACAAGCTCTAAATAATGGGCCATAGCGACTTTTTAGTGATTTTTTGACAAATTTTGTCATATCGGCATCCCGAGTTCCCATACTGGCCATAGGCCATGGGGCCCCGAACGAAAAAATTTTGGTCCGAGGGTCAAAATTTTTTTTCTCATAAATTTGTTCAAAACGCCGTCGGAACGCGCCTTAGATCATGAAAAGTGAAAAGAAACAGTATTTTGCAAAAGTTGGGGTGGCCTATGACTTACATGGCCACGTCCTAGGTCCGAGTTCCCGAGGTCGTGTTCTTCAGTGGCGGAAAAAAATGGCCACTTGTGGGAGATGCAAAATGTTCATTTTGTATTATAGGGGACACACTATCGAAGCGAAAATTTCAGAAATGGCCTAAAACGTGAAGAAATGATGGGGTATGTACGAAAAGAAGGTTTTTATGGTCAAACGGTGAAAATTTTTTTTTTATGAAAAATTTTGGTCTCCCACCGTTCATGAATTTCTAGGACCAAAAATCGAAAAATTTGAAAACTTCACGATCGAAAGGGAAACGCATATGTGGTGTTCCTAGGTGTGTACGGTGTACGAAAAACGGGTTCACGATGAGATATCAGGCAAATAAGTGGACCTAAAGTGAGTTATACGGGTAAGACGAGGTGTCCAAAGACCGAAATAGGGGTACCAACTGAGAACGAAATGAAGGTCCCCGAAGTCGCCATACAAGTTATAGGAGGTGTCCAAAGTACGAAAAGAGTTCCATATTCGGCTGTTCCTACTATATGGTTCCCTGATTGCTGCTCCAAGGAGTAGTGAGGAAGTGTCCAAAGGTCTGTTGGGGGTATCGAGGTGATACCCTCGACGGACAATATGCACGAAAAGTGGTTCGATGATCTATCCTGTAGGTCGTACGGCAGCCATACCCGGCTGGAAGTACCGCGGTAATTCCGCAATAAAACGTTCGCCAGACGAACAAACAAATTGAATTAGCTCATCGTAGTGTACGGAAACGAAACGAAA
>NW_023405081.1:40000-41306 GCF_013141755.1 Anopheles stephensi | reverse complement strand
CGGGAACTCGGACCTAGGACGTGGCCATGTAAGTCATAGGCCACCCCAACTTTTGCCAAAATACTGTTTCTTTTCACTTTTCATGATCTAAGGGCGTTCCGACGGCGTTTGAACAAATTTATGAGAGAAAAAAAATTTTGACCCTCGGACCAAAATTTTTTCGTTCGGGGCCCATGGCCTATGGCCAGTATGGGAACTCGGGATGCCGATATGACAAAATTTGTCAAAAAATCACTAAAAAGTCGCTATGGCCCATTATTTAGAGCTTGTTGAGACCTTTCTAAAACACCTTGGTTGACCCTGTCCGATAAGTAGTTTTCGAGATATTCGAGAAAATGTGATTTTTTGGGACTTAGAACAATTTTTGACCACGTACCCTAAGAAAAAGTGATTTTTTCATAGGACAATTTTTTCTTCGCAAATACTGTTTGGTTTCACTTTTCATTATTAGAAACGCGTTCCGAAGCCATTTTCATCAAAATCTCGTGAAAAAAAAATTTCACCCCCGGACCAAAGTTGGCCGTATCGGTGCCCTATGGCCTATGGCCAGTATGGGAACCAAGGATGCCGATATGCGAAAAAGTGTCAAAAAATCACTGAAAGTCGCTATGGCTCATTAAATAGAGCTTGTAAAGACCTTTCTAAAACACCTTGGTTGACCCCTGTCCGATAGTAGTTTTCGAGATATTCGAGAAAATGTGATTTTTTGGGACTTAGAAATTTTTGACCCGTACCCTAAGAAAAAGTGATTTTTTCATAGGACAATTTTTTCTTCGCAAATACTGTTTGGTTTCACTTTTCATTATTAGAAACGCGTTCCGAAGCCATTTTCATCAAAATCTCGTGAAAAAAAAATTTCACCCCCGGACCAAAAGTTGGCCGTTCGGTGCCCTATGGCCTATGGCCAGTATGGGAACCAAGGATGCCGATATGCGAAAAAGTGTCAAAAAATCACTTGAAAGTCGCTATGGCTCATTAAATAGAGCTAGTAAAGACCTTTCTAAAACACCTTGGTTGACCCCTGTCCGATAAGTAGTTTTCGAGATATTCGAGAATAAGTGATTTTTTGGGACTTAGAAAATTTTGACCCGTACCCTAAGAAAAAGTGATTTTTTCATAGGACAATTTTTTTCTTCGCAAATACTGTTTGGTTTCACTTTTCATTATTAGAAACGCGTTCCGAAGCCATTTTCATCAAAATCTCGTGAAAAAAAATTTCACCCCGGACCAAAAGTTGGCCGTTCGGTGCCCTATGGCCTATGGCCAGTATGGGAACCAAGGATGCCGATATGCGAAAAGTGTCAAA
>NW_023405081.1:25000-35000 GCF_013141755.1 Anopheles stephensi | reverse complement strand
GGGACGGGACACCCCGGGATGGAGGGGCCCGACGAAGGCTTGCGCCCGTGCCGAACCCGTAATCCCTAGCAACCTTGTTCGAGTTGTCTGTGCCTTTGGGTTTGAGTCGTGTGCGCAACCATTGCTGGTTACGCGACGCCCATTGGCTTGCGCGCAAGATAGACTTCTTGGTCCGTGTTTCAAGACGGGTCCCGGAGGTGCCTCAATGCATAGTGCGTCATCGCCGATCGGGGGGTCGAGTGCTTCTAGGCCTTCGGCTACAAGGCTGCTCCCTAGACCCCGGTCGTACGTTCCATCGTGCTTCCAGCGGCGCACCAAGACTCGGTCGGACCCGGCCTCTCGGGTGTGAAAGGCGCGGAGACCCCCGTTGGGAGCGGCCGCCAAGCCGCCCCTACTAGGGAGCCGTCCACCACGAGCCAGGGGCCTATTGCCGGAATGATATGCTCACGCAGATGCGCAATGGATCGCGATGTCCGTTTGCTGCGGATCGATAAGTGCACGGTAGGCCCGGAGGCCCACCGCTGAATATCGCCGCCCGGATCATTGAGTTCAACGGGTTTGCGTCCCCTAGGCAGTTTCACGTACTATTTGACTCTCTATTCAGAGTGCTTTTCAACTTTCCCTCACGGTACTTGTTCGCTATCGGTCTCATGGCGGTATTTAGCTTTAGAAGGAGTTTACCTCCCACTTAGTGCTGCACTATCAAGCAACACGACTCCATGGAGCCGGCCGTCTGCCACCACAGTCCTGTGCCGTTCTACGGGCCTATCACCCTCTGTGGGATAATGGGCCACCTTCAAGTTAGACTTGAACTGTTTGCACCGTGCGTAGCAGATAACGGACCTGGTCCAGTACACGGCATCGGACAGACGAGGCCCCTCGTCGTCCCTACGTGCTGAGCTCTTCCGTTTCGCTCGCAGCTTACTCAGGGAATCCGGTTGGTTTCTCTTCCTCCTCTTATTAATATGCTTAAATTCTGGGGTCGTCACACATCACTTGAGGCCTACCAGACTCCACTGTCACAATGATGCGACGGGAGAAGCGGTGATAAATCACCCCTGTCGTGCTAACCTCATTCACCCCACACGGCGGTGAGCACGTCTCGCGACTGCAACTGGATGCGAGGAAAGATACGAGCGCGTTGGGCCGCAAGTGTTACTCGACCCGAGCCAACCGGTGGAAGTCCCCGTGCAATTGGTGATAACCTTATTATGCTGTGGTGGATACATCCGTTGGTTGATACTAGAGGTCGAACCGTGCGACTTGACGCGCGCTCGCTCTTCACCCATGCTCACATTGTGTGTGTATGTTTAGGTTTGTGTACCATACCTCGTATGTCTCTCTGTGTTAGCACTCTCACTTTCAGCGCCCACGGTCCCCGACAAGGATGCGGATCGAGCACGCCATGCTGCGACAGCCTACCCCCCTATGATGGGGTCAGGACGGTCAGTTTGGTTAGAGTGTTGAGATAACTTGGTAGGCACTCAAGGATGTGTGCATCGGTCGGGTTGAGTCGTCCGATGCGCCATATGCGTTCAACGTGTCGATGTTCATGTGTCCTGCAGTTCACATTCTGACGCGCATTTAGCTGCGGTCTTCATCGATCCATGAGCCGAGTGATCCCCTGCCTAGGGTTTAACGTACACACCGAACTAGTTGATGAATGGAACCGAAGTCCATCCATCCATTATACACATACCAACACACAACTCTGGTTCCCTAGTACCACACTGCAGGCGCCCACGGCCCCGACGGATGCGGAGCCGAGCACGCCAAAGTGCGACTGTCGATCACCCCTTTGTGACACGACAATCAGTCAGTGTATAAGGTACCCGGTACTACCAAAGTGTGCATCTTTACTGACCTTCGCCGAGGCAGTGGTATGTGTATCCCTTTGAAAGAGTTGCTTTCGCTCAACTCTACCAAGTGTGCTACACCATCTTGTGGTTGTAGCGTGCGCGTCAGCATATTGTGCCGACGATGCGTTTGGCAACCTCACTCTCGGACTTGTTTGATGGGTAATGATATGTCCATTATACACAAACCAACACACAACTCTGGTTCCCTAGTACCACACTGCAGGCGCCCATGGCCCCGACGGTTGCGGAGCCGAGCACGCCAAAGTGCGACTGTCGATCACCCCTTTGTGACACGACAATCAGTCAGTGTATAAGGTACCCGGTACTGCCAAAGTGTGCGTCTTTACTGACCTGCGCCGAGTCAGTGGTATGTGTATCCCTTTAAAAGAGTTGCTTTCGCTCAACTCTACCAAGTGTGCTACACCATCTTGTGGTTGTAGCGTGCGCGTCAGCATGTGATGCCGACGATGCGTTTGGCAACCTCACTCCCGGACTTGTTTGATCGGTAATGATCCTTCCGCAGGTTCACCTACGGAAACCTTGTTACGACTTTTACTTCCTCTAAATCATCAAGTTCGGTCAACTTCGGCCGTGCCAACTGCAGCTCACGAAGGAACCGCGGAAGGTATGCCTCCAGAGACCTCACTAAATATCCATCGGTAGTAGCGACGGGCGGTGTGTACAAAGGGCAGGGGACGTAATCAGCGCTAGCTAATGACTAGCACTTACTAGAAATTCCAGGTTCATGGGGACCGTTGCAGTCCCCAATCCAACTAAATGAGCATTTGGGTGATTTCCCGTTCCTCTCGGAATGGGGGCGCCTATTGGCGAGAACACGCTGCTGCCCACATTGTAGCACGCGTGCAGCCCAGAACATCTAAGGGCATCACGGACCTGTTATCGCTCACTCTCACCTTGCTAAACACAAGTTGTCCCGCTAAGCAGGGCAAACTAGTGCGACGACCGCCCGCGAAGGCGCCGCCGCCCCGTAACGTCAGGTGCGCCCGGAGGCACACTGCTGACAGCGTTCTAGTTAGCTTGTTTGAGTCGCGTTCGTTATCGGAATTAACCAGACAAATCATTCCACGAACTAAGAACGGCCATGCACCACTACCCTTAAATTTGAGAAAGAGCTCTTAATCTGTCTTACCTCGATAAGTAAGAAAGCATCCATGGCAAACGCTTTCGCTTCAGTTGGTCCTACGACGGTCTACGAATTTCACCTCTCGCGCCGTAATACCAATGCCCCCAACTACTTCTGTTAATCATTACCTCTGGGTCTATACAAAACCAACCAAAAGACTCAGACCGAGGTCATGTTCCATTATTCCATGCAAGATTATTCTCGGCCAACGCCAACCCTGGGCGGGTGTGGACGCTTTTGTACTAGCCTGCTTGAAGCACTCTAATTTGTTCAAGGTAAATGGGAGCTGCCCGGGCACCACGCACCGGCTCGGGACGTGCCCGACCGATCACGAGGTTGACGCCCAGGCACACCATTGTGAGTCGCAGCCGCGAGCTCGCGCACGAACGTATCCGGCGTGTGCCGGGCGCCCGCGGCGGTCGCGTGTCTGGACGGGGAATCAACTTCGAACGTTTTAACCGCAACAACTTTAATATACGCTAGTGGAGCTGGAATTACCGCGGCTGCTGGCACCAGACTTGCCCTCCACTTGATCCTTATTGAAGGATTTATGCTCAATTCATTCCAATTATGGACCATCGTTAGAGAGGTCCATATTGTTATTTCTCGTCACTACCTCCCCGTGCCGGGATTGGGTAATTTACGCGCCTGCTGCCTTCCTTGGATGTGGTAGCCATTTCTCAGGCTCCCTCTCCGGAATCGAACCCTGATTCCCCGTTACCCGTCGCAACCATGGTAGTCCTCTACACTACCATCAATAGTTGATAGGGCAGACATTTGCAAGATCTGTCGTCGGTCAAGCGACCATACGATCGGCATCCTTATCCAGACTTCAACTCAAGCCGCCCGGAGGCGATTGGTTTTACTAATAAGTGCACCAGTTCCACCGCCCGCAAGCGGACAGCGGTCCCGGCATGTTGCATGTATTAGCTCTGGCTTTTCCACAGTTATCCAAGTAACTGATGGGTGGATGATCTTGTGAATTATGGCTGTTGTACTGAGCCTTATGCGGTTTCACATTCATTTATGTTTGTACTTAGACATGCATGGCTTAACCTTTGAGACAAGCGTATATTACTGGTAGGATCAACCAGAATTCGTCTTCGTCAATTGCTTGTTCGATATTTTTTGTCTACCAGGGCACCAGTCCCCGCAGACTCTCTTTCTACGTTCATCAGGTGACACAATCTTTGTTGTGACCACTCTCATTGACCTGCGGCAGTACACCGACTCCACAGCGCCAATAACCACACGAGCAAAGGTTGTTCAGGAGGATGTCAGATTATCGATGTACATCGTACACCAACATTTGACGTACCGAGGCATTACACCCCGCACGCCCCCACAGGACCAATCAAGGCTCGCATACGACCTGCGACTTACTGCGGGCTCCCTGAAGGTCCCCGTAGGACGACCATCACCAGTTAAGGTGTAGTTGACTTGTCAGGGCACGGTAGTCCCCACAAGTCCCCGATTATTCGTGGATATCGTCCTACGATTGTTTCTGACTCCTTTTGCTCCCCGCAGGTCCCCGTAGGACGACCATCACCAGTTAAGGTGTAGTTGACTTGTCAGGGCACGGTAGTCCCACAAGTCCCCGATTATTCGTGGATATCGTCCTACGAGTTTTTGTGACCCTTGGGTTCCCGAACTTTGCTACGATGGTTCTGCCTCCAGAGGAGACTTATGAACACTTCGTATCATTTCTTACACCGAACCATGGGATCGCGAGATTGCTCCCGGATCCCTAATCACCTTACATTTTCGTTTCGTTTCCGTACACTACGATGAGCTAATTCAATTTGTTTGTTCGTCTGGCGAACGTTTTATTGCGGAATTACCGCGGTACTTCCAGCCGGGTATGGCTGCCGTACGACCTACAGGATAGATCATCGAACCACTTTTCGTGCATATTGTCCGTCGAGGGTATCACCTCGATACCCCCAACAGACCTTTGGACACTTCCTCACTACTCCTTGGAGCAGCAATCAGGGAACCATATAGTAGGAACAGCCGAATATGGAACTCTTTTCGTACTTTGGACACCTCCTATAACTTGTATGGCGACTTCGGGGACCTTCATTTCGTTCTCAGTTGGTACCCCTATTTCGGTCTTTGGACACCTCGTCTTACCCGTATAACTCACTTTAGGTCCACTTATTTGCCTGATATCTCATCGTGAACCCGTTTTTCGTACACCGTACACACCTAGGAACACCACATATGCGTTTCCCTTTCGATCGTGAAGTTTTGAAATTTTTCGATTTTTGGTCCTAGAAATTCATGAACGGTGGGAGACCAAAATTTTTCATAAAAAAAAATTTTCACCGTTTGACCATAAAAACCTTCTTTTCGTACATACCCCATCATTTCTTCACGTTTTAGGCCATTTCTGAAATTTTCGCTTCGATAGTGTGTCCCCTATAATACAAAATGAACATTTTGCATCTCCCACAAGTGGCCATTTTTTTCCGCCACTGAAGAACACGACCTCGGGAACTCGGACCTAGGACGTGGCCATGTAAGTCATAGGCCACCCCAACTTTTGCAAAATACTGTTTCTTTTCACTTTTCATGATCTAAGGCGCGTTCCGACGGCGTTTTGAACAAATTTATGAGAAAAAAAATTTTGACCCTCGGACCAAAATTTTTTCGTTCGGGGCCCCATGGCCTATGGCCAGTATGGGAACTCGGGATGCCGATATGACAAAATTTGTCAAAAAATCACTAAAAAGTCGCTATGGCCCATTATTTAGAGCTTGTTGAGACCTTTCTAAAACACCTTGGTTGACCCCTGTCCGATAAGTAGTTTTCGAGATATTCAAGAAAATGTGATTTTTTGGGACTTAGAAAATTTTTGACCCGTGCCCTAAGAAAAAGTGATTTTTTCATAGGACAATTTTTTCTTCGCAAATACTGTTTGGTTTCACTTTTCATTATTAGAAACGCGTTCCGAAGCCATTTTCATCAAAATCTCGTGAAAAAAAAATTTCACCCCCGGACCAAAAGTTGGCCGTTCGGTGCCCTATGGCCTATGGCCAGTATGGGAACCAAGGATGCCGATATGCGAAAAAGTGTCAAAAAATCACTTGAAAGTCGCTATGGCTCATTAAATAGAGCTTGTAAAGACCTTTCTAAAACACCTTGGTTGACCCCTGTCCGAAAAGTAGTTTTCGAGATATTCGAGAAAATGTGATGTTTTGGGACTTAGAAAATTTTTGACCCGTGCCCTAAGAAAAAGTGATTTTTTCATAGGACAATTTTTTCTTCGCAAATACTGTTTGGTTTCACTTTTCATTATTAGAAACGCGTTCCCAAGCCATTTTCATCAAAATCTCGTGAAAAAAAAATTTCACCCCCGGACCAAAAGTTGGCCGTTCGGTGCCCTATGGCCTATGGCCAGTATGGGAACCAAGGATGCCGATATGCGAAAAAGTGTCAAAAAATCACTTGAAAGTCGCTATGGCTCATTAAATAGAGCTTGTAAAGACCTTTCTAAAACACCTTGGTTGACCCCTGTCCGATACGTAGTTTTCGAGATATTCGAGAATAAGTGATTTTTTGGGACTTAGAAAATTTTCGACCATGACATATATGAAAAGTGATTTTTTCATAGGACAATTTTTTCTTCGCAAATACTGTTTGGTTTCACTTTTCATTATTAGAAACGCGTTCCGAAGCCATTTTCATCAAAATCTCGTGAAAAAAAAATTTCACCCCCGGACCAAAAGTTGGCCGTTCGGTGCCCTATGGCCTATGGCCAGTATGGGAACCAAGGATGCCGATATGCGAAAAAGTGTCAAAAAATCACTTGAAAGTCGCTATGGCTCATTAAATAGAGCTTGTAAAGACCTTTCTAAAACACCTTGGTTGACCCCTGTCCGATAAGTAGTTTTCGAGATATTCGAGAATAATGTGATTTTTTGGGACTTAGAAAATTTTTGACCCGTGCCCTAAGAAAAAGTGATTTTTTCATAGGACAATTTTTTCTTCGCAAATACTGTTTGGTTTCACTTTTCATTATTAGAAACGCGTTCCGAAGCCATTTTCATCAAAATCTCGTGAAAAAAAAATTTCACCCCCGGACCAAAAGTTGGCCGTTCGGTGCCCTATGGCCTATGGCCAGTATGGGAACCAAGGATGCCGATATGCGAAAAAGTGTCAAAAAATCACTTGAAAGTCGCTATGGCTCATTAAATAGAGCTTGTAAAGACCTTTCTAAAACACCTTGGTTGACCCCTGTCCGATACGTAGTTTTCGAGATATTCGAGAAAATGTGATTTTTTGGGACTTAGAAAATTTTTGACCCGTACCCTAAGAAAAGTGACTTTTTCATAGGACAATTTTTTCTTCGCAAATACTGTTTGGTTTCACTTTTCATTATTAGAAACGCGTTCCGAAGCCATTTTCATCAAAATCTCGTGAAAAAAAAATTTCACCCCCGGACCAAAAGTTGGCCGTTCGGTGCCCTATGGCCTATGGCCAGTATGGGAACCAAGGATGCCGATATGCGAAAAAGTGTCAAAAAATCACTTGAAAGTCGCTATGGCTCATTAAATAGAGCTTGTAAAGACCTTTCTAAAACACCTTGGTTGACCCCTGTCCGATACGTAGTTTTCGAGATATTCGAGAATAAGTGATTTTTTGGGACTTAGAAAATTTTCGACCATGACATATATGAAAAGTGATTTTTTCATAGGACAATTTTTTCTTCGCAAATACTGTTTGGTTTCACTTTTCATTATTAGAAACGCGTTCCGAAGCCATTTTCATCAAAATCTCGTGAAAAAAAAATTTCACCCCCGGACCAAAAGTTGGCCGTTCGGTGCCCTATGGCCTATGGCCAGTATGGGAACCAAGGATGCCGATATGCGAAAAAGTGTCAAAAAATCACTTGAAAGTCGCTATGGCTCATTAAATAGAGCTTGTAAAGACCTTTCTAAAACACCTTGGTTGACCCCTGTCCGAAAGTAGTTTTCGAGATATTCGAGAAAATGTGATGTTTTGGGACTTAGAAAATTTTTGACCCGTACCCTAAGAAAAAGTGATTTTTTCATAGGACAATTTTTTCTTCGCAAATACTGTTTGGTTTCACTTTTCATTATTAGAAACGCGTTCCGAAGCCATTTTCATCAAAATCTCGTGAAAAAAAAATTTCACCCCCGGACCAAAAGTTGGCCGTTCGGTGCCCTATGGCCTATGGCCAGTATGGGAACCAAGGATGCCGATATGCGAAAAAGTGTCAAAAAATCACTTGAAAGTCGCTATGGCTCATTAAATAGAGCTTGTAAAGACCTTTCTAAAACACCTTGGTTGACCCCTGTCCGATACGTAGTTTTCGAGATATTCGAGAATAAGTGATTTTTTGGGACTTAGAAAATTTTCGACCATGACATATATGAAAAGTGATTTTTTCATAGGACAATTTTTTCTTCGCAAATACTGTTTGGTTTCACTTTTCATTATTAGAAACGCGTTCCGAAGCCATTTTCATCAAAATCTCGTGAAAAAAAAATTTCACCCCCGGACCAAAAGTTGGCCGTTCGGTGCCCTATGGCCTATGGCCAGTATGGGAACCAAGGATGCCGATATGCGAAAAAGTGTCAAAAAATCACTTGAAAGTCGCTATGGCTCATTAAATAGAGCTAGTAAAGACCTTTCTAAAACACCTTGGTTGACCCCTGTCCGATACGTAGTTTTCGAGATATTCGAGAATAAGTGATTTTTTGGGACTTAGAAAATTTTCGACCATGACATATATGAAAAGTGAATTTTTCATAGGACCAAAAAGTTTGTCCAAATAGGGTTTTGGTTCACTTTTTATGGTCAGATAAGTGATCCGATGCTATTTTCATGATCATTAGAGGGATTTCACGCTGTGACCAAAAATTTTCATACTTCATACTTGTCCCGGTGCCGTATATGGGAGGACCGGGGGAACATGTCTTCGTAAGTCGTGATGTTCAGTGACGGATTTCTGGGACTTAGAAAAAAAATGTGCTCTCAGGCACATTATATGTTTCATACACACATGATTTTCATTGTTCATACTTGTCCCGGTGCCGTATATGGGAGGACCGGGGGAACATGTCTTCGTAAGTCGTGATGTTCAGTGACGGATTTCTGGGACTTAGAAAAAAAATGTGCTCTCAGGCACATTATATGTTTCATACACACATGATTTTCATTCTTCATACTTGTCCCCGTGCCGTACATGGGAGGACCGGGGGAACATGTCTTCGTAAGTCGTGATGTTCAGTGACGGATTTCTGGGACTTAGAAAAAAAATGTGCTCTCAGGCACATTATATGTTTCATACACACATGATTTTCATTCTTCATACTTGTCCCCGTGCCGAATATGGGAGGACCGGGGGAACATGTCTTCGTAAGTCGTGATGTTCAGTGACGGATTTCTGGGACTTAGAAAAAAAATGTGCTCTCAGGCACATTATATGTTCCATACAAACATGATTTTCATTCTTCATACTTGTTCCCGTGCCGTATATGGGAGGACCGGGGGAAGATGTGTTTGTAAGTCGTGATGTTCAGTGACGGATTTCTGGGACTTAGAAAAATAAATGTACCCTTAGGCACATTATTTGTATCAATAATTGTATCCCCAGCCTTTCATGGGGAACTTTTCCGTATTCCCGGACTTGTACATTTTTCGGGTTCCACCTCCCGACAATGTATCTCTACTGTGCATTACGTACCTGATAACGCACGGCACCCATTGGGTGACTCCACTTAACCATCTTTCGATAATGCCCGTGTTGCAGATATAATCCCAACACCTACCAGGCTTTATATGTACATCGAACGTTACATACGATGCACCCCGTATTCCCGGACTTGTACATTTTTCGGGTTCCACCTCCCGACAATGTATCTCTACTGTGCATTACGTACCTGATAACGCACGGCACCCATTGGGTGACTCCACTTAACCATCTTTCGATAATGCCCGTGTTGCAGATATAATCCCAACACCTACC
>NW_023405081.1:12500-15000 GCF_013141755.1 Anopheles stephensi | reverse complement strand
GAACTCGGGATGCCGATATGACAAAATTTGTCAAAAAATCACTAAAAAGTCGCTATGGCCCATTATTTAGAGCTTGTTGAGACCTTTCTAAAACACCTTGGTTGACCCCTGTCCGATAAGTAGTTTTCGAGATATTCGAGAAAATATGATTTTTTGGGACTTAGAAAATTTTTGACCCGTACCCTAAGAAAAAGTGATTTTTTCATAGGACAATTTTTTCTTCGCAAATACTGTTTGGTTTCACTTTTCATTATTAGAAACGCGTTCCGAAGCCATTTTCATCAAAATCTCGTGAAAAAAAAATTTCACCCCCGGACCAAAAGTTGGCCGTTCGGTGCCCCATGGCCTATGGCCAGTATGGGAACCAAGGATGCCGATATGCGAAAAAGTGTCAAAAAATCACTTGAAAGTCGCTATGGCTCATTAAATAGAGCTTGTAAAGACCTTTCTAAAACACCTTGGTTGACCCCTGTCCGATAAGTAGTTTTCGAGATATTCGAGAAAATGTGATTTTTTGGGACTTAGAAAATTTTTGACCCGTACCCTAAGAAAAAGTGATTTTTTCATAGGACAATTTTTTCTTCGCAAATACTGTTTGGTTTCACTTTTCATTATTAGAAACGCGTTCCGAAGCCATTTTCATCAAAATCTCGTGAAAAAAAAATTTCACCCCCGGACCAAAAGTTGGCCGTTCGGTGCCCTATGGCCTATGGCCAGTATGGGAACCAAGGATGCCGATATGCGAAAAAGTGTCAAAAAATCACTTGAAAGTCGCTATGGCTCATTAAATAGAGCTTGTAAAGACCTTTCTAAAACACCTTGGTTGACCCCTGTCCGATAAGTAGTTTTCGAGATATTCGAGAAAATGTGATTTTTTGGGACTTAGAAAATTTTTGACCCGTACCCTAAGAAAAAGTGATTTTTTCATAGGACAATTTTTTCTTCGCAAATACTGTTTGGTTTCACTTTTCATTATTAGAAACGCGTTCCGAAGCCATTTTCATCAAAATCTCGTGAAAAAAAAATTTCACCCCCGGACCAAAAGTTGGCCGTTCGGTGCCCTATGGCCTATGGCCAGTATGGGAACCAAGGATGCCGATATGCGAAAAAGTGTCAAAAAATCACTTGAAAGTCGCTATGGCTCATTAAATAGAGCTTGTAAAGACCTTTCTAAAACACCTTGGTTGACCCCTGTCCGATAAGTAGTTTTCGAGATATTCGAGAAAATGTGATTTTTTGGGACTTAGAAAATTTTTGACCCGTACCCTAAGAAAAAGTGATTTTTTCATAGGACAATTTTTTCTTCGCAAATACTGTTTGGTTTCACTTTTCATTATTAGAAACGCGTTCCGAAGCCATTTTCATCAAAATCTCGTGAAAAAAAAATTTCACCCCCGGACCAAAAGTTGGCCGTTCGGTGCCCTATGGCCTATGGCCAGTATGGGAACCAAGGATGCCGATATGCGAAAAAGTGTCAAAAAATCACTTGAAAGTCGCTATGGCTCATTAAATAGAGCTTGTAAAGACCTTTCTAAAACACCTTGGTTGACCCCTGTCCGATAAGTAGTTTTCGAGATATTCGAGAATATGTGATTTTTTGGGACTTAGAAAATTTTTGACCCGTACCCTAAGAAAAAGTGATTTTTTCATAGGACAATTTTTTCTTCGCAAATACTGTTTGGTTTCACTTTTCATTATTAGAAACGCGTTCCGAAGCCATTTTCATCAAAATCTCGTGAAAAAAAAATTTCACCCCCGGACCAAAAGTTGGCCGTTCGGTGCCCTATGGCCTATGGCCAGTATGGGAACCAAGGATGCCGATATGCGAAAAAGTGTCAAAAAATCACTTGAAAGTCGCTATGGCTCATTAAATAGAGCTTGTAAAGACCTTTCTAAAACACCTTGGTTGACTCCTGTCCGATACGTAGTTTTCGAGATATTCGAGAATATGTGATTTTTTGGGACTTAGAAAATTTTTGACCCGTACCCTAAGAAAAAGTGATTTTTTCATAGGACAATTTTTTCTTCGCAAATACTGTTTGGTTTCACTTTTCATTATTAGAAACGCGTTCCGAAGCCATTTTCATCAAAATCTCGTGAAAAAAAAATTTCACCCCCGGACCAAAAGTTGGCCGTTCGGTGCCCTATGGCCTATGGCCAGTATGGGAACCAAGGATGCCGATATGCGAAAAAGTGTCAAAAAATCACTTGAAAGTCGCTATGGCTCATTAAATAGAGCTTGTAAAGACCTTTCTAAAACACCTTGGTTGACTCCTGTCCGATACGTAGTTTTCGAGATATTCGAGAATATGTGATTTTTTGGGACTTAGAAAATTTTCGACCATGACATATATGAAAAGTGAATTTTCATAGGACCAAAAAGTTTGTCCAAATAGGGTTTTGGTTCACTTTTTATGGTCAGATAAGTGATCCGATGCTATTTTCATGATCATTAGAGGGATTTCACGCTGTGACCAAAAATTTTCATACTTCATACTTG